>NC_060257.1:33081638-33385226 GCF_921293095.1 Ischnura elegans | reverse complement strand
TTGTCAGCTACTTCTGTAGCGGTACACTTCAACGGATTAGATAGGCTAATTTTAGCCGCGGACTATCCTTGTCAAAAATCTCTCAAAGAACGAAACCACTCTCAACTGCCTCGCTCCACGCTTCCATCGTCTACGCTTATATCTCCTCCCACACCCTATCTTCTTCCAACCTCCCCCTCCCCTCTCCAAACAGTCTCCCCCACCCCTCAATCCCCCCTCCCACCTCTCCCCTTACTCTCTCCCTTTCCTTCTCAGAAGCACAGTGTCCCACTTTCGCACTCTGGGGTGACTGACCGCCGTTGGCATAGAGAGATACGGCGAGCTGGTTGGGAGGAGAGGGTGGGGATGTGGAGGGGAAGCGGATGGGGGGAAGGGAGTGGAGTGGGGGAGACGTATCGTGGAGGGGAGGGAGTGAGAGAAATGAAGAGCGGAAGGGGTAGCGTAGTGCAGCGGTACGGAGGGGGACTCGCAGACGCGCAGAGGTGGTTTTGTCATTACTATGGAGATTACATAGGGGAGGCCTCAATCAGAGGAATCAAGAAGCCTCTCTTATGTCGACATTCGCATCGTTTTTCATAAATGTACACATCGTGGCGATCCATTATTCCTTAAAATGCGCAATATATTATTTGCGATCGCGATGAAAGCACTGAAAAGTTATTAAGAGATAGGTTATAAATGCCAGTTGAATTTATTCCTTATAGGATACCTCAATGTGCCCAGTAGAAGCTTGATTTATGCTTGAAGTTTTCAGCGATCGATTAATCCTAAAAATTTGCAAAATATTATTTGCAATCGCAAAGAATAGTCTTGAAAGGTTATAAATTGATATATTCCAGCGAGCAACCTCTTGGTACATTTTTCCTCGTTTTAAGGAGATCATTATACTAGCAGAAATCAACTCATTTACCTCGTGGTTCAAGGGGAGTTTAAATTTACAATTTTCCACGATTATAAAATTTATTGCGACCTAGGTTTCAATGCTATTAAATCATCTTCAAATGATGAATGTTACTGCATAATCATATTATGTTGTAACATTGGAAACTAGGTCGTAGTAAATTTTATAATCGTAGAAACTTGCAAGTATTTGTTTCAATATGGAAAAATTCCTCTTCATCAACGCTTGAATCTTCGGATTTTATTTTATTTTTTTTCATTTCAATCTTAGTTTTGTAGAGGGAAGAAATTAAGTCCTTCGGTGGTGAAGGGCAGGGTATGCAGAGGTGGAAAACTCAGTTGAGTAACTTCCCCCCACCCTTCCGCCATCCCCACTTTATCGCAACCCCCTCCCCTTCGTCTTCCTTCCCCATCGCCACCTTTCCTTTCTTCCCCCCTACTCCAATAGCACACCGTCTGTCGCCGTGGTAAACTTGAACGTAGCTGCGCGGCGGAAATCAGCGGCGACGCGACGAGAAGCCTTCAAAAGCGGGGTAGCGTTGGCGGCATTGCTTCCATTTGTTGGAACATGGGATAATTTCAGCTCCTGGTCTATTTGTTTTAATGAGCCCAAAAACTAGTGAACGCAGCTGACGCGATACAGTTTTTTTATTAGCCGTCAGAAATGAGAGTAATACACTTGAAAACATAAGTTGGATGATATCTGTGATAATCTTACGAATGATACCTTTTCCTTTCAGCAGGAAACTACAAAGCCTTCCATTCTCATACCACCATTTTGTATACATTTCATTTGTTAAACATCAGTGTTATATATGAGTATATTTTTTATCGTGTACACATAATTCATTATTTATTTTCTCTTATGTAACCCAATGTAATGGCCTTCGTGTTGTTTTAGGTGTTATATAAATAAGTATATTTTGTTCTCAGTTCCTCTGAAATGAATTCAATTTCAAGCATTCGTACAATTATTCTATCTAAATTGCCAGTTTTTTTATTTCTTTCAAACATTTCGTTTGTCAAATTCGATTTCCCAGTTTTTGCCATTTTAACGAGTTTTTTTAATGCCCCATATTCCATCATGTTCTCTTTATTTTTTATTGTTTGTGCTGAGGGCTTTGTTTGCTTAGTGATACTATAAATTCTTGAAACTGTATGAATTTAAACGAGTGACTTGATTTTTTTTTCGTTTGGTAATCTGTTATTATTTGTACTCATGCCGCATCACCAAGATGTTCTATCAATTGATTACCCCAATATTTATTTCCTGGCTGTACCAGTGGGTTTATCATTTATTTTAATTTCTTCATCAACATTTAACGTCATTAACTTTATGTCATCGGTGCTAGAGTTGTTTAAAAATGGAACGAGGAAAGCGACTAACCTTGTGGTATACTTTTTCGTATTGTAGGGAGATAATTTTTACTTGCAGAAATCAACTCATTTGTCTCGTAATTCAATGTGAGTTAAAGTCGTGATAAGAAGAGTGAAAGGGATAGGGAATAAAAAAGGCCCAATAAAAGGAACATCGTTTGGTATTCACGAACCCGCTCGCGTGAGAACGAGGACGATTTTTGAAGGCATAAAACTGCTTGCTGTGGAGCGAAAAAATAAGTGGGAGAAAAATGAATGGTTTCAAGATCATCTGCGGAAGAAAATTTTCATGAGGTCAGACTGGATAAAAATCGATTAAATTTGTTATGATACTGATCCTTAGCAGTGGCGGTACTAGAAATATGCTTTGGGAAGGAAGCCTGGGAGGACGACCCCCCCCCCCCCCCAGACAACCAGGGGGGTCCGGGAAAATTTTTCAGAAATGCCTTAAAAATATAATGGAAATACATTACAAATCATTTTGTCACTTAAAATTTAACTTTAATCAGATGCAGTTATTATATGTCAAAACTAGACAATAGCTTTAAGTATTTTATTTGTTTCCCTGAGGCTTTGGGGGTGAATCTATCTCCTCATCCCCTCCATAGTTACGCCACTATTCCTGTGTGCAGTTGTAAGTAAATTGAGTGGTGATCCTATGCCCAGAAGATTTTGTTGAATTTATTTTTTTTAACTCACCGTATTTAGGTATACTAAGTACCTTCTCTTGTTGCGTCGTATCGTCTTCAAAAATAAGTTTTGAACAGACTCATAATGGCTGCAGGGAAACATGGTAGCCTAATGCCTAGACTTGACTTCTGATCGAAGGGTCTCGGATTCAGATCTCGGGTGAAGCCTTCGGACACCCTAAATCAAAATCCTCGAAATGCGAGGTGGCTCAGAGATGAAATTTGCGCGCCCCTAACCTGAATTTGTCTATTTCTCACACCTATGGTCTAGTACGGGGTGAGCTCTACCCTCACTCAACCAAGCTAACCTTCGGGTTGAATCATTGACTGATTGAATGATTTTGGTTGCCGCTAGAAAGTCTGCCACGTCACGAAGCGCTCTTAAATTATGTTTTAAAGACGCATTTACATTTGGAAAATTGAAAGCTCACGATACTTCAGGTCTATGCATAAATTATCGATTAGTTCCCATTTGTAAAGATTAGTTCCCATTTGTTTTTATCAACGTATTTAATCTTAGTTTACAGTGCTTCTTCGCCTTAATGGACGATTTTTGTGTACGAGAGAGTCATGATTTCGCGAAAATTGAGCGTCATAATACCACCTATATTTACATAAACGGTTATCGCGATTAAAATTCTCGAGTAATCAATGTCAAGAGGAAAGGGAGTATCTTTAAAAAGTCGGTCATAGTGTTGCAACTGTGCGACACTCTTCCCAGCTCTGAACCTCTGCGAATTACAGGTAGATTGCGTCATGTCGGATGCTCTGTATTTTCCGTTACAACGTCATCCGTCTCTGGATTACTACCCCTCCACTGTATGTCTCTTGCCGTCTTCCCGTATTTTGACGGAACGTTTCAATCCTTACGACAAATATTGTTTAATTTACTTTGACTTTGAACTCATAAGCTGAAGTAATTGTTATATGAGAAGCGGAGTAACTGAGTCTATTCTTCCATCTAGGAGTGATCAGATCCACCGCAACTTATCCTGTTCTGAAAAGTTCATAGTGTTTACATGTTTTCGTATTGTAGTTAACTCTTCAATATGAATGATGGTGTAGCAAATCCTCAATTAAAAATGAAGGTATATCTCAATATGTATGACTTATTGCTAGTTTAAAACTGGAATAAAATAAATTAATTTTCGGGGACATTCCAATCGTGTAATTTTTTATGTAGATATATATTTTCCATCAAATAAAAAAGGCTTAATAATACTTAACTGAGCGAACTTGCGAACTGCTAAAGACAGAAAAAAAAATCAATTTGTGCGATACTGCGGAATTTCAATAATTTGTCAGATTTAACCATTCTTGAACAAGATGACCAAATAGTTGTTGAAGCCGTTGGATCTTCTTGTAGTCACATGCTAAACCCGATTGTTTCAGGCTTTACTTTGTGAAAATCCATTATACACAATAAAAAGTTATGATACTTTTTCAACAATTTAAAAAATTGAAATTGTGTGAAAAAGTATCATAACTTTTTATTGTGTATAATCACATGCTGTTGATAAGAATTTTTATTAATTTTCCGCTCATTGATTTGCATCGCGATTTTTTTAACCTCGCTCTGTTCCTGTATCTTCACGAATACGTGTGCGTGGTGGCGAGGACTGTCCCTCCCAATCAGCAACTAGTATAATCGGCCTGTGTTGATAGCCCGAAGATGGCGGCCTACCGCAACCCTCGGGCGTGTAAGGATGAGTGCAAAATCGCGTAAGTGGGTCAAATAGGTCGGGGAGGAGGAAGTGGGGTGGGGATCTCAAAGGGGGGAGGAAAATAGACAAAGGGATGTGGGAAGGGTGGGTACATTGCTAAGTGCATTTGGGCGGTCTTCGTGTCGGCGAGGCGCATTATATTTTTAGAGGCACCAGCACTTCTAATGCTGCGGAACGCAGCTCTCAGCGAATAGGAGAAAAGGTTGTGCGGTTGTTTGAAACTGCTGAGGAATTCTGGCTTGCAATTAAAAGTGAAGATTTTCTCCCTTTGTGCGTAAGAGCAATCGTAAGATCAGCGATGAGTTTCTGAAGGTGAAATTCATGACAATAATCATGTAGCAAATTGCTAGAGAGGTCAGAAAATATTTCTTTTATTTCTTTCGTGTTAAGTGATCACTCACTCACCCAAATATTAAACCCTAAGGTTATTTTGAATTGAAGAGGGTAGAGCTCAATTCGAATTAAGTGACAGGAAAGACTAGTTTTCTAGTAGAATTCTATCAGAAAGAAGATGTATTGAAAACGGTAGTGGAGTAAAATTCAAGTATTCGTGGAAAATTGCGATTAACATTTAAGAACTTTTATTTAAAGTTACAAATATTTAGCCTTATCCAGTTTTGTTTTATATATTTATCTGGTTAAAGTATATATTTATCTAGTTAATTTTTTTGGAAAATAACTGTTATTGCTAGTAAAAATTACCTGAAATTTGATCGCTCAAAGTTACCCGACTACTTTCACTGAATCTCACCCCATCACCTAACCTCAGGGGCAAAAAATGGAAACAAAATCTTTCCCTTGTGGACTCAGTAACCCTTGTGTTCGCACCTCTTGCGGTGGGACCGTAAAATTCTTTCTCCTGCCGACCTTCCAGAAGCCCTATTTGTATTCAGAACCGCGCACGACGGCGCGAAACTGGGTCACAAAATTTCCATACGCTGACCCAAGTGCACTCGTGAAACTGCATCATCAATATATCTACACCAGCGCCTCGACGAGGTTATTCAATGCCACAAGCCATGAAATACATAATGATGGTTTAAATTGGACGGGGAAAACTAATAGAAAGTATAATTTATACTGTAAAAGGTGGGCTTCCGCGGTTAAAATTAATCACTGCACTATCTCGGTCTTCGGAGTGAAGCCGCGTCGTGTTGTATCAATCATCAACATCTACGCAAGTGCCTCGACGAGGTTGTTCAATCGATACCTCCACTGCATAAACGCTCAACAATCGCCCACCGAATCAAATCCGCTCATCTAGATAGCCCTTATAGTACTAGATGAACGGACTTGATTCGTTTAGCGATTTTTGAGCGTTTATGCTGAGAAGGTATCGCAATGCAACAAACCATGAAATAGATGATGGTGGGAAAATTAGAAGGGAAAAAAGTAATGGAAAGTATAATTTAAATACTAAAAGGTAGATTTCCGCTGTTTAAATTAATCACTGCACTATATCGGTATTCGGGGTGAAGCCGCCATTGTTCAGATACCTTGGCGACGATTCGGAGGCGATACATTACTCCGTCTTCTGGGCACACCAAGCGATCGACTGTTGACAGTTGATCGCTAAAAGTCACAGTTGACGCAGCAAAGTTGACCAGTTGATCGCTTGGTGTGCCCAGAAAATGAAGTGCTGCATCGCCTCCGAAACGTCGGCCAGGTAGGTATGTGCACAGCGACAACTCGACGCGGCTTCACCTCTATAGTTTAAACGTTGAACCTAATGAAAATATCATCCATGCTTGGGCAATAGCAAATAATTATGTAATCAAAATTCACCAATGCCAACTGTAGGCGAGTTAAGAATTTTTCGCGTGGGTTTCAACAGTTTTTATGAGCGCCTGCTCCCGTCTACATTTAGTCTCACATATTAATAAAGTGTATGGATGAATATTTTATAAAATTAAGTTTTATTTTTTAGCTATGTCCTTCCTGCCGCGACGCCGCTCGAAACATTCCGAGCTTACTCGACTGGGCCAATAGGGTAGTTTCCTTCATCAAAGAAAACGAAAGGCATTTATTGCGATTCGTTACCCACCATTAGTGTATTCATAATACACAAATTATTTGGTTTTTGAAATACCGGTTTAGACGAATGGCATGGGTCAAATTTTATCCTCATTTGAAAAAGGCCAGATTGGCGCCCATGCGATTCCACTCCGCATGACGTCACAGGGACCTAGTTTCTACACGAGAGGATAGGAGTTATACATCGTCTGAGGTTACCAATGCATGCACGAGGCATAGAGCTCAGGGAAACATGTCTTAATAATCACCTATTAAAACTGGCTAAGTTCGGAAAGTTTTCTTCGTTTGATAAGGTATTAATAAACCTTTTTTAAGCCAAGCGCTACCAGACAGCAAGGTACTAGGCTAGCCGCTAGCAGCCTGCGTCGTATCAGCGCTAAGCCTCGCCTCAAGGTCACCTCGCAGGGCGGGAGGGGGAACCAGAAATACGTCACGCAGAGAGACTTCCCGACATTCATACTTAAGCGTCGCGTTTTCGCGCGCTTGAAAATTTTCACTTTTCATTTAATCGCGAAAAATAGATGTTGTCATTTAAAAATCTAAAAGCGTGAAATACGTACTCCAGGAGTAATAATCTTTCGATTAAAGCAATAAAAAAATAATAGGAAACCACCCTAATACAAAGATATTTGAAAAGGATTATAGTCGTAAGGCAAGGAGTGGAACGTGAGTAATGTTCACGGCTGGTGAGGAAGGAAGGGTATGTGTTCTGTGGTTAGTTCACTTGAGGTCGGCCGTAAAGTCACTCCCGCATCGTGATCAAGTGATGAGGTTAAGGCTATTCCGAAAATGGTAGTGGTGAATGGAGGATATGCACGTTTTCCCCGTGCCCTCATCCAACGCTTGCGATGCCAGCGAATTCTGCAAATTGGAATAGGAAGCTACTTTTAATTTTCAACGCTTCTCTACCATTTTCTAAGTGGACGGAAGATGTTTTTCTCCGTGGCTGGAGGCCTCCTCCGGGTTTTTAAAGCACCGTGGCCGATACTTATCGTTGACGGTACTTAAAACGATCGACGATACAGATTTTTGACGACACTTAGAAAGATCTGCGATAATTATCGTTGAAGTTATACTTTAAAATATCTACCGTACTTAACGCTTGATATGGCTTCGTAAATATTATTAGAATCATCAGATTACTTATCATTGTAAGATATGTATTACTTTCGCTGAAGATTCACTTGAAACATTATCGAAATATTGTTTAATTGGGAGAATTTTCCTGGATGAAAAATGGAAATGTAAGTCTGATGGAAAAGAAGAGTAAGTAATTCAATTTTATTTTTTGCGATATTCAAACGGTGAGCTCGAAAGATCCTCTTGAATGTTGAAGGTTTTCCACTCAACTGCCCATGCGTATCTTCCAACGCCTATCGCCAGCCTAGTAGGCTTGTAAAGGTCGACCGTATTGCCCTTAAGACATCAATCCTCGCCTTAAAACTCACCGCCGTCCAATCAAATCGTGCGTAACAAATGTGGGAGGCGGGTTCACCGAGTGCATTCTCAGACTCGCGTCGCAAAGGCGCGGGCGAAAGTGTAGTGTCTGCCGCTGATTGGCTCCCAGTCGTCCTTCGGAAATGTTCTATCCCCTCTCCCGCGCTCACACAACTCCTCAATGTCGGTCTATCCATTTCCCCCTACTCGGCTTAGCTAAATGACTAAAGTTCTTATTCGATGGCAAATATTCATTATCCTCTGCTGTCGACGGCTGAAATTTACAAACAGTTGACTCAGGTATAATTTGGTAGAAGTTCTCCATCATGACGGTCGTACAACGCACGACCTTACCACTCCAAACCCCTTAGTTCTATCAACAATTGCCGCTGGGCACACATTGATGGCCATCGACTCCAACAGCGTTCAAAATTGAACTTCAACTTCTCGAATAGATCCAATCTAGTCTTCAAATGATTGGCAGTGCTTCTGAATCGCTGTGTACACGTACGAATCGAGAATAACAGTCGACCAGTGGCGCAGCGAGGGGGGGATTTTGGGGGATAACCCCCCCCCCCCTCCCCCCAGAGCTCCCAGAAAATTTTAAGTTTAATCCATTTAACTTAATCGGATAAGCATTACTTATAGAATAGTGTTAGGATTAATCAAATATCCCTCAGAAAGCCGTAAAACTCGCCATTTTGAACCATTATTCTTAAACATTTTCTGGAGGAGAGCCCCCGCAACTCCTAGATTTAATTCTTAGCTGCGCCCCTGCAGTCGACTGTTATATAGAAGTCAACCTCGTCGCATGAATTGTGCTTAAATTTCTGCCATGATTGTAGAAGAACACACAAACATTTGTAATTTTCCGCACTAAAACCAACCTTACACCGCCCTAGATTTCAACGGGTTGCCATCATACTGTAGAATGAAGATTACCTACCCATTGTAACCTAGGTCCAAGTAAGTTGAACTGTGGAAAACTACAAAACTTTGTGTTCTTCAACCATCATGGCTGGAATTTAAGCATGATTTATACGATGAGTTTGACCGCTATTGCAGTCAAATATATTAGGCTGCATGTACGAGTAGACAGCGATTGCGAAGGACTTCGAATAGAACACAAATCGATTGAGGACTTGATTTCGATATATCGCACTCGGTAATTGTTGTTTTAACTACGAAGACAAATAATCTAACTACAGACTGCCGTTTCCTAAATTAATATTTTATTAGGGATCAAAAGAAATCCAAAACTTTAATTTATATCATCAAAAAAGAGGAGATTAAAATATTTCTGTCTCGAAATTGCCAGCTCTTTTGTTTTACCTCCCATCACCTACGCCACGAATCGCATCGGCACCCTTGGGACACTTCTTTGTAGGTAATAGTCGCGAGATGTCGTTCTATATAATGCTATATCAGTGTTCTTCAACGTGTGAACATGGCTTTAGCGATTTACTCCGAGGGCGATTCTTATTCGATTGGGATCGCTAATATTGGCGCCAAGATGTTCTTATTGCCCTCCTTTCCCTGTCTTTGGGCGTTTGTGCTTTTTGCTTTGTTTGCCTATTTTTGGTGGTCACCAGGTAGTGCAGACTGTTATGGACGCTTATGAGCCTAAATCGAGTCAAGTTTACATTTAATTTGCTCTAACATTCCAGTTTTCTAATTGAGTATCAGTTTTTCATTTCATCAATTTTCTTTGAAGATAAGTTTTTCTTAGTTTTCGACTTCTCCTCTAGTGCGAGAGGAGCTATTTATAATTCATAACCTATTGGTATCTATTGATATTGGTATTTGCTTGTCTATGGTGGTCAACTTTCCTGATTTAACAGCCGTAGTTAATACATCTTTACGTAAAGTGCGAAAATTTGACGGTTCGGGAACAACCATATGCTTTGACCTGGATTCGATCGAATTCCTCGTCTTCTGGGACAACAAAATTTTTTTTCTGGCACAGATAAAGTTGGAGGTATTCGATAACTCATGTATCGATAATCCAGTGGCACTCTCCCCTCTCCACTATTTGTCTCCTCCTGTTTCCCGAATGCGTCACCTTATACACTCTCGACTTCCCACACAAATCCCCCACCCTTCAGATACCAGTTTACCCCCGCGTACAAACTCATTGTTTACAGTTTTATTGTTTAGGCGTTCTCGATGACTCGCGTTTTTCCACTTTAGCGCAAAAGAAACACCTCTTTCTTCCTTGTACCTTCTGACGAACTCATACTGATTTATTTCTCATGAAGATCCTCAATATCCTTTTCTCACCTCAGTGTAAGGACTCAGAGGAGTTTCACACGCTTTTTTTAGCTTGCTTCGTCTGTTTGCCTGTTTCAACGATGGAATCTTATCATTGATTTTTTACCCACTTCCCATTGTCGGATTGGTCTGTAATTTTGGGCACTTACTTGCTTCTGATTAAAATACAGTATTCAATAATTATGTACAATAAATTTTATTCCATTTTGCTCTAATTAATTAACTTAATTTTCAAATGGAAAAGTACTTTATAAATTTTCTCAATAGATGGTGTTAGTTTCATCTAGAACTTTTGACTCTTACTTGTCTTAAAGTAAGAAAAATTTGATAAACGCTGGAAACTGTCTCAATTTGGCAGGCAATTTTCGGTGTACATTAGGAGTGATGATAAAAAATGTTTTAGCGGTCCATCGAAGGTGGATTTTTGAACCCTTCCCACATAAGTTAAAGGTTTTCATAATAAGGTTGAATAGAATTGCATTGCAAGGATATTTTCACGTTTATATGTATGTTTTTTCTTGCTTTGGGTAAAGTTCAAATCATATTTATAGGTATAGGTGTTTTTATGTTGCAATTTTCTGCATTTACGTGATTAAAAACTACTAATGTTACCACACGATAGAATGGTCGGTCGGCTAGTGATTTTTTAAAATAATTATGACTATTTGTTTTGGGTATTGAAGTCGTGGATGCACCTCCTTAAAACAGTTTTAGCGTAGAATGATCTTCTGTGTGAATGCCTCCTTCTATTCCGTTTCATTGTTAGCCTAGTTGGCAGAGATAACATCCGTTTTCCTGTGATCCAGGAAGAGCTCTCGATACGATCACTATTATACTTGGATTAAGTGTTGAATTGCTATCATTTTGCGAGTGAGCGAGAACCGTTAATAAATTCCACGACGGGTGGATGTTTACCATTGTTTTGTACAGCAAGAAAGAATGCCCTCAAGGCCTTTATGATAACGAGAGCGGAGAACCGTTAAAAAAAAAACTCTGTACTCCGTAAATGTTTCAGGCTATTGAATCCGCGGGCATATTGATCGAGTGATAACATTTGCATTGGAATTAGAAATACTTTGCACATTGCGAAACGCACTGTCTAATGCCATGCTTCTTCTTTCTCTCCCCAGGAATTATGACCCTAACGACGGCCCTTTGTGAAGTTCACACCATGAGTCTGTTTCAAGATCTGAAGTTAAAACGGAGGAAGGTGGACTCGCGGTGTGGGAGCGATGGTGAGTAAAAAACAAGTTGAATTTTTTCCTCCTCCTTTTTTAATGTTTTATACTCGGTTCAGGTGATGAAAGGGTTTTTTTCCAAGCTCGAGAAAATACATAATTTCAGTCGCCACTCTACGGGACTTTGAACCCATCTTGATTACTTGAAACTGTATTTTCCACGTGAACTTTCTTCCCCTGAAACCATGGTTTTCGACGTCAGGGAGTCGTCATCATGTGCAAAATTCAGAAAAATGTTCACTTTATGTATAAAACGTTTGTTGTGGGGGAGGTTTCGGGTGTACACGAGTACTTTGAACTTTTTTTGAATAACTTGAAACTTTGTATTTTCCACGTAAAATTTATTTCCTTACGCTAACGGTTTCGACGTTAAGGCGTCATCATCAGGTGTATAATTCAGAAAAAAATGTTCTCTTTGTACAAAAAAAGCTAGTAGTGGGGGAGTTCCGGGTCTACACATGAAAAAAGTAATAGCAAGAGAAGCATACATAAGCAAGAAAAAATAAAATGTAGTATGTTGAGATCAATAACATGAATAAAGAGCTTAAGCAGCTCTAAAAAAGGGCAAAAAAGCTAAGCCAAATATTAAAGTCAACTAACAAGACTTTTACATAATCTAAATTTTCCATGTAGGAGGGGCAGCTTTATTAGAAGAACTTTATAAAAACCGCCACTAAGCCATTCTCGGTATTGAATGTATTAAACCCGTATTGGCGGACCAAATTTTGTGTGTACATCACAAGTTGAAAATGATAAGGTGAAGTTTTTGTACAGCTTCAAAAACGAATGCGTGACGAAAATCTCTCCCGAATTTATCTCGTCCTTCGCATCCAGACTTCTTTTTCATGCAAATAATAACTCTCGCCGATCGAAACGTGTCGATGAAACTCTTTTTTTTTTTCATGTTTGTAGGTTTCTACTGATATACCTTTCCTTTCACTTGAGTTCGCTTCATTGTTTCCAGGAAGCCGTTACCCAAATGTAGGTCACCCTCTGGTCTTCCATCAGACTTCGTGGTAGGATTTGAGCTAATAATAGTTGTTACGTAGTCATCTTCTCGCTCATAAGGAATAATAATAATAATAATAAAAATATGCAGGTAATTCATCTTACTCGATTGCTGAGACGTGCTTACGCGGCATCATTACGTTTTTTTTCGCTGAATTCCAAGTTAGTGACTTAGGAGCATTTTTCATTGTTATCTTTCCGAGGTCGCTGACCGTATTGTGGTCCCGAGGCAATTGAGATGCGATCATAAAAGTGAACTCCATGACAACTGTCATTTTTAAAGTTGAAAGGATAATTGTTTTCGTTTGCGAAAATATGTATCTTAGAGTTTGATGAGAAATCGTGCACTAAGCAGAGTTCCTAATTTATAGTACCGACTCAACCAAATCTTCGCTCACTTTTGGTATAAATTATCTTATATAGTTTAATCTTTATATGTAACACAATTCCTCTAGATTATCTCCTCTTAAATCCTTTTTTTATCAGTATAAAGGAGATAAACTTAGCATTTTTTAAATATTTTTTACACTAATCAGGGTAATTGGTTTTTTGAAGTTGAATAATTACCTGTTTACGATGCGTAAATCAGTGATAAATACATATTTGTATCCGTTTATTTCATTCGAATACTAGAATTCATTTAATTATTAGGATTTTATTCAAATAGTATGCATTAACCGAGAAAGGAATCGTGTTTCATAAACCCCATCATATTTTTTTTCCTTCAATTATCATCTCCGGCGTTCACTATTTTCATCTTCCTAAACTTTGCCATACCCTTAGTAACGGTAGTTTATTTCCATTCCAATTCGTGGTTGTGTATTTCAAATTGGATTATGAAGTGACTTAAAATGGATAAGTTATTACATTTTTCGATGTGAAGCTAAAGGAGCAGGAATAAATATTGTCCTTTCATTTCGCTTGAATAGCTATGTATTTATTATTTAGAGGCATACATTTTGATTCTATAGATGGACCGAGACCGGAGTTACACTTATCAGTACGCATTGTCTATTCGATGGTATTCATCAATGAAAATATCCGACTAACCAATACTTTCATCTTTCCAATTCTATATTTATTGCCTTAACCATTCGTCGCTCATAATTATTTGACCTTTCTAGCGTCGTGATTAGTGTCTTTTTGTTAGTTACGGTTCACCCCCAATATCATACATACTCTTCCACGAACGCATTAATAGTCGAGAGGTTCAATTGTGCACGCACCGCGGCCGCGCAAAGCGATAACCTCCGTGAGTTTCTCCTGGTCCCCACCCCCTTTGAAGGAATACCGGCGCTTTTATTGCTGTTTGGTGCGGGAGGCGCGTTGGCTATATAATGCGTCGGACTTCATAATACTATGCACGATGAAGCGAGGGAGAAAGCGGTTCACTCAAGGTCCGATCGTCACCGCTAGCGGTGGTTCTGGAGGAGGAAGTGTTATTTAGCTCCCTCGTATACATCTGCATCTGCGTTATAACCTGCGACAGTCACGAAAACGCGTGAATAGTAGTTTTATGATACCAATAATTTCGTTATTCCTACTAATACGGTTGTTCTACATGTTGAGGTAGGTTTACATGTTCTACATGTTTGAGATTGGACCAAGTCCTGCTAATCACTCCGATTGTACCACCTCCCTTGTATACAAATACATCTACGTTATAACCTACGGCAGTCAAGAAAACTCATGAATAGTGGTTTTATGATACTAATAATTTCGTTATTATTGTCAATACATTTGTTCTACATGTTGAGGTATGTTTGCATGGGGAACAATTTGCGAATTACTCCGATTATCCCACCTATGGCGTCATTCTCTAAATATTCATTGTAAGACATAATTTCTTGAAACGGACAATAACCCAAAGTAAATAATTGCCATAATTACTATTTATACGCTTGTTTCACCTGCTAAGGCCTCTTTAAACGGGGCACGAAATTACGCAGGTTAGAATGCAGTGATTTCTAAAATGGCGTGGAATTGCGCGAATGCATGAATGAAATCTCACGTCCACGCATTTTCGCATGTTTTCTAGCAATTCACAGCTTTACGCGACGCAATTTTGACTGCGCCTTCGTACACGCGTCAGATTGTGCAAGTACGTGCCCCGTGTAAAACGGCCTGTAAGGTAGGTTTACATGAAAAAAAATTTGCGAATCACTCCGACTGGCCGAACAACGAATTCGTTTCCTATATCTTCGATTGAAGATGAGATTTCTAGAAACGGGGATAGTAACCGAAGTTAAATACTTTTCAGGAGGCCTTGAGGAAAATCTGTAAAATTTACAATCAACTTTCCTTTTACTTCTTTTCGGTGGTTTTACATATATTTAAATTTTGTTATTGTCCATGTATACATAATAAAATGAGGGATTATGTTGTCAGCAAGATGTTTTTAATATGTGTAGAAAAAAGTGGATGATGCCAGCCAGCATCGACTGGGAATATACGTCGACTTTCGTGATGATATTGATAGGTCCACCCACCGGCATAGGAATCCTTAAGGTGCTCGAGGTTACGCGATTCATTACACGAGGTTTTTTCACCGTTTCGCAAACCGCTTAACATCATTCAGTAACCTCGGTGCGTATGATCGCCTGCTTTCCCTGTGTATCTCGTAAATGATCGAGTTGTTTTCAATCTTTGTTGGAGATAAAGGGCGACCGCAGCCCGTGCCTCTTTGATTTATGCTTAGGTCTGCGGGTAGTGATCTTCGTAATTTCTCAGGCCAGGGACGAGGCTTCTTACACTGAAGCCATCACGTTTAAATGTCCGATTGGTGATTTTCAGGAAGAAACTTCAACCCGAGAACTTTATGAAACAATCCTCGCAATGAACCTACTTAGCCCTTTAGTTTACATTCAACATATGGCTCAATATAATTCGAACTGTAGGTATCGAGCGAAAATTTTAATCGGAGGTCTTTTTTTATGTTGATTTTCGATATCTGCGTTCGAGCATTTTGTGTGGTAGAAAGGTCCCCAAGTTACATAATCATTTTAACTGTCGGGAATTGACACTAAATAATGATCTTCAACGATCCACGGTAATCGACTTCCATCGAATATTTGTAATCTCGATAAACCGATAACCAGCTATTCAGTTTCAGTGTTTTCGATTTTCATTATTGATTTCAGAATCTATTCATGATGTAGTCATTTGTTATTATACGCCAGACAGCGGTTGATGGAAAATATTTCAGGTCCCAAGTCAACAATGTTTTTTAATGGAGAACTTCACGCTGCCGATTTGGTGCGGGGAATACACAAAGTCCGTCATTGGTCGTCTGAAATGCGTTAATTATATGGTTTATATGATATATTGGCTCAGTCACATAAAACTTACGTGCATTTCCTCGTGATAAGTGGAAATCGATGACTATTAGGGCCGCGAGAAGCGATTTTGAAATCTGATTTAATGCGCGCGGAGCGACAACGATTCTAGCGGCGGACTTGAGAATCCTATGATGTAATATTCGTGGTTTTTGGTGATGGTTTTCCGGGTTTACACCGCGTTGATTCATGTTTTTGCTGACGACAGTTTCGGGCGCGTTCCAGCTCCCGTCTTCGGGAAAACCATCTCCAATCAACTCACCGCGGAAGCCTCCGTAATAATTCGTGGTATTTATTTTCGAAGTTAAATTTTAATCATCGGAGGTTACAAAAGAGGATCCACAATTCGGCTTGTAAATTGTTGTCAACCACCTTTCATTTAAATGGGTTTACAGAAGTCGCCACTCGCGTCGCTGACGGACAAATTGATCCGAGTTTCACGTGGATATAAGGTGTAATTATGGGTGTCAACCGAATTTTATACTCATTATGATGAGAATTATCAAACTCATAACTCCTCAATGCTATTCCTCGCAATTGCGTAGACCATAATGCAAAATATTGGGGGAAAAAGTGGATCGCAATGCACTCATCACCGCACCGCGGACATTTTTGAAAGCCGATTATAAGGCGAAACAGAAGTGGCAACAGAAATCAGCCCTCTGTGGGATGGAATTAGACTTCCTCTATGCAGTCCTCATGATCGGAGGTATAAGGGCTGCAGTTTCCCATTGAAAAAACAAGCTCGCAGATTTATAAATGCGACTTGATCATCGGCCAGTTTATTTCTCATCCCCCTTCTCCCTTCCCTTGGAAGTGCAAGGCTATTCGCCTTCCTCCACCCCATACGAGACCTTCCTTTCATTATTTTCTAGCATTCACCCCACACTCAAACCTATCCCTCTCGCTCTTTGCACACACACACTTGTGCATTCAGAGGCGAAGGCATGACCTTCCCGTCGCTATAACGACGCCTCCTCGCGACGATTCCAACCGGAAGTCGGATTGCTTTGCTTCTTGGTTTGCAGCGCAGTTGCAAGTGGTATGCATTCACACCTCTCTTTTGTCTCACTCGGGTGTATTATACGCGGTTTATAGCCCGACGTAATTTTCTTCCCGTAAGTTTTAAGGCGCGTTCTGTTATAATAGGAAAAGGGCTGTATCTGAAACTAAAGACTCAATTATCTGTGGAGGAAGAGTTCTCGGGTTTCCAGCCGGGTCCAAGGGTTTTTCTGAGGTGCTGAGATACCCTTGGACCCGGCCGGAAACCCGAGAACTCTTCCTCCAGTCTATTCGCCGGGAAAACCTTAGATCCTTCAATATATCTGTGATGCTGATTGTGAGTTACGGAGATAAGTAGTGGCGTATTGAGCAAAAATAATCTCCTCTTTGATTTTATTGAAGTTCCTAATATAAATAATAAATCAAGGGTGATATGTAGAATAAACTTTTTTATGCGATTTTCACACAAATTTGTCCATAATAGGTGAACCAGTTTCTTTCTGCGGATTAAATAATTAGGCACGCATTACTGGCAATTTAAACATTATATTTATGGAAGAAAAATATTTGCCTTATCGGCGTAACATTTTGGTGAATTCTTTTCGGGTTTTCCACCGGTTTATCTGTTCCATTTCTTCCAACGTTTCGAATATCGGCTCGGCCATCTACTTCATTCACCCCTGAATTTTTCTCGGAGTTTTTCCTCAACGCCACGTCACGCATTTATAATTCTCGTTATTTTTTTTCAACCGAGACGAAACGTAAATTATGAACTAAAAAATTACAGTTCCGTTGGTCGACTATCGAAAAATATGTGTTGGAGATTTATTGCCCATTTCCTTTAAAATGTTTCGAATGGTATTTGTTTTGGCGCCGTTAAGTTCTCGCTATGATTTCACGGTGTATTGGTTCGCGCTCAATGAAATATTTGGTCATCACAGCTCGACCTTTCGACCTCTCGATGCGAGAATCGAGATGGTGAAGTATACTCCCGGATCTGTTATTACGCTCCGCGACTAATATCTCTAAACTGTTCTGCTTTTAAAAAAGCGAAAGTTTTACGCATTTATTTTTTTAACTCATCAAGTACCCATAAAAATCATGCGGGGACGGCCAAGTTAGTTACAACTCCGTTCGTTTCCGAGACCTTGGCATGGTCGATTTCAAGCGTGCTTAATTTATTTCCACGAATGCATTATGTTTTACGTATTTTTCATTCACGTTTTTTTCCTTCTGTAGGAAAGTGAATCAGGGCTTGCACTCAAAAGGAATGGGGAAGATTTGGCCTTAAAAACACGGTCGTCCATAATTCGTCGTGAGTCACTTTTATGCCTTTATTCGTCCCAATCAGTTTTACTGCTTCCGGCTCGCGGAAGTTCCCAGGTAGTTCTCCCAATAATGACGTAATCGGTGAAAACCGTTAGGGGAAAAAACGGTACATAATTGTGGTTATGGTGCTAACTATATGCCTTGAAAGAATTCGTCTCAAAGTTTGAATTATAGGTTTTAATTCAAATTTTGCTAGGATCAGCGACGTAAATTCTGGATGTATTTTGACACTTTTTCATGCCATACTTGCGATATAACGAAAAGTTTTCATGACGATATACTCTGTATTAGGGGGCATTTATGAGAATGAGAAATTTATCAATTTTTATTCGAAAGGAGAAATTCTTTATCCTCTTATAAGTTCATAAAATTTATTTAGCCCGTGAAACGTTCCTTACCTTAATCAATATAAAAAGTACGGTCTTTGTTGTACTGTCGATTGTTATAGATTCTCAGTAGAAGCAATTTATTTCTAGCGTTTTATCGCAGGGTCGCATTCATGTTGCGATATCAATATAGGTACTTGAAATATATTTATTTATCACCCCCTTAAATATTGAATTATGTTTAAATTTTTTACATGGCTATTATATTGTCCTATCCTGGTGATGTAGTAATGGCAATAGAGAAGTCTTGAAAATTATTCCTGGCGACTCTAGATAACTTAGCATAGGTCGGTTTTCGTGTTTATTTCTCTGAGAATAGTATCTCGTGAGCAGAGAAAATATGAAAGAATTGGAGGATGACGTAAGGGAATCAACATTAGCCACCTCTAATGGGTCAGAAGCGAGCTAATACAACTTTTATTCGAGCAATTCTTTCAACCGAACCGAGTAACGTCTTGGTTTCTCATAAATTATCTCGTCAGATGGGAATTAAAAAAAAACTGAGACATTTCCAATTTGCTGAAATAGTACTGATATCAAATAGACTGAAATCGACTGCATCATAGCGGTGGGAGGTAATTTTTTCCGATTCCAAGGGAAAAGAAAAATAACGAACCTTGGTCGGGAGTTTTATACTCGGTTGTAATGAGTAATGGGCCATAAATTAATCACTCGGAAACTTGTTCAGTGGCGGAGTCTCCCGAGGAGTGGGAGGCGGCGTCTTGAGTTCGTTTTTAATGCCGTGCGTTGTCTCGATTTTGCCTTGGGAAGACGGCGGTGAACGAGAGGCAAGACGATATTGAGGAAGCGGGAAGGGTAGCGGAGGTTCATGGGCGATGGAGAGCGCATCTTTGCAAATGCCAAAGTCTTTGGGCAATGCAAGGAGGTTGCTATCTTTGTTAGACGCTACCTCTCCGTGTAAGGTTTGTGCCACCTTGACGGCAACGCATGAGGGCTCAGGGGAGCCCTTCTAGGATACAACACACCGGGGCCGGGAACCAAGCCAGTGGCTTATACGCCCAGACACCCGGGGAGGGGGAGGACAGGAAGGGAAAAGGAAAGAGGCGCCGTCGCGATAGGAGCCCGTCGACGCCTCTGGGAAAGGAAAGGGTCGGAAGGGACGGGACGAGGGAAAGACACCTCAACGCTATAGAAGCGAAGAGGGCCCTACTATTAGCGGAACCGAGCATAAGCAATTAATGTGCCAGCGATTTTAGTGGGTTTTCCTATGAGGACGAAAAATCCATCGATCAAATCGCTAGATCACCTTGACGGCAGTAAGTTTCACAATAATTGTTTTCGAAAAAATTACCTCAAACAGGGAATCGCACCACTGACCTTTGGTTTTCCGGGTCTCTGCGCGGACTACTCCAAAATCCAGGTTCCTCGAATAATTAATTAAATTTCCATCGCAAATTTATTTTTTTAATCGAGTTTCGAATCGAATTTCTTAAGCCGAGTCCGAGTCACAGATAAAAAAAGCAAAACTTCGACAGTATTAATCCATTTGTTGTATTATTTTGAGTAAATATTTTGTTGGGGGAGGTATCATTGTGTTTCGTGCCATAAAATCCCTCGTAACGTGTGTGAGGATGACTACGGATTAGTGTTGCGCTGAAATGGGCCCTTAGTGGAATACATCGCAAGAGGAGCAGCATTAAGATGGACGGAAGACGTGGATATCTGTTTCTGTTTTATTAATTCACCATCGTTTCTTTTAAATTTAGAATTCGTCCACCGCATAGTGCGCATTGGTTCTCGGCGATTAGTAATTATTATTATGGAAAACAGAATGTTGTCTTATATACCAATAAAAATGTTTCGTCACTTTGCCTTTACATTCACCGTTGGACCTTGAAATTCGTTTAAATCTCTAATACAAAAAAATAATACCTATGCTACCTCTTAAATTTCCTGAAAAAGACTACATTGTGACTGGTCTCAAACGTCAAAATAAGGAAAGAATAACCAACTCGAATGGAGTCTATTGGATAAAGGGCGCAATGAAGGCCTTGGAAATTAGAACGTTGGAATATCTTTATTACGAGGTTCTTTTGTTTCCTCTCCTTCTCTTCCCCGCGGGGAAATAACTCGAGATGGTCGCCAGAAATTCCCAGAATCCAGAAATGTCGCATTCCATGCGCTGCAAATAGACCTCCGAAAATGCATGTGATTTTTTTAAATGCTCATAGGACTGCGGCCCATATAATTTTTTCTGTCAATCATGAAGGTCGTTGATGGTGTATTTTCGTGCCGATGAGAACCTTGGGAGTTTTGGAGTCTTTTTTTTCACTTGAACTACGCCTTTCTCTTAATGGTTTTTGAAGAAGCGTGAAGGTCATGAATTCGTGATGATTCTCTGCATCTTTAAGATTGCTTTCAGGGTTGAAACGGTTTTATACGTCCCGAAGACACGGATTTATGAGTGCGTATTGGTTCACGCTGACGAGTAGTTATTTATATGAAAAACAAAGTTTACCTATTAAAAGGTTACGTCATTTTGCCTTTATGTGCTCCGTTGGTCGTGGGAATGTATTGAAATCAGTAATACAAATAACAATGAAAATATTTATTTTGAAAACGAGAATGACTAAGTGGTGTAGAAAATTTTCTTAATGGAGTCGTTCATATAACAATGATCGACTGCGTTAGTAATTTTTATGCACCTGGGGTCATCCTTTCAATGAAGCTCACCATTTTCAATTGAGTTTGAATCGACGGAAATTCCTCAGCGTAATGGAACTTTTGTCCCTTTGTTTTTACGTAAAAATAAATGATGACATTGATTTACAGAAAATATCATTTAAATTTATTAATATAAATGAAAAACATTTCATCGTATAAATATCTTTGGAAAAATTGAAAATCGGGTAAAATATTTGTCAATACCAATTGAAAATTAGTTATTCCAAGCCAAAGGGCATTTGAAGCTTTTATCGTGCGGTAATAAAGTGCATTTCCGTGATGTTTCAAGTACACGATTACTTCGTAATGAACGTGAGCAATTTGAACGCATGGTGGAGTGGAAGATCTTGAATTTTTTCGGCTTCGAACAGTCTTGGAGAAGAGTCGTAGGCAATGTCCTTCGGGACCGTTATGGTATCTCAAGGTGGGGTTTAGTGGCAGTGTGTGACTATTGAGTAGGTTTACCCGAGACCTGTAGGGTGTGTAATTGTTGAGAATATTGCAAAATATACTCTTCCACTTGCAAATCGTAGATCGACGTAGTATTGAAAAAAGAGAGTAATTTTGTAGACTTATAGGTTCCAAGTAGGATGTTTGTTTTAGCCACAATATTTTTAATGGGTTGCTTTACCTCTGTATCTTTTTTTTGTAAATCTTTTAAAAGAAAAAAAGTTCTATCTATCCAATGGCGTATTCAGAGAGGAACGCAGGGGTGTGAAAACCTCGTACTTAAGCAAAATATAATTTCAGATGAAGGTGACATGAAGAAGCCATTAAAAATACCACAAGTTAGTTTAAATACTAACATAAGATAATTAATATATATACTGGAGTAATCGTTCTTAATCTTTTGTACTTTTTTATAAATAATTTCCATCTATAATTAGAAATAATGATAGAATAATTCTTGTGCAAATATTCCATGGTGGAAATGACTACGAATTGTTAATTTTACACTAGAAATTTTAATTTTAACTCGACCCAGGTTTGAGTTAAATCAGTTAATATATGCTAAGTAATTACTGTATATGTACACTCAATCACGTGACATTACAGTTCCCATACAATTACTGAAACTCTGTATTTTCACCCGAATATGATATTTATTACTGAAACCCGGGACATGTTAGCATTAAAGTTTTGTATGACGCGTATTTCGCAAGTTTTGTTGCTTTCTACCCGAAGAAATTTTGTTTCGTTGCTCCTTAACTATTAGGAAGAATTGAGACAGAGACCATATTTCATACTTACTCCTCCAATTGCTTGAATTTAGTGACCGTTGTTAATTTCATGTTTAATCCCTCATAGTATATGTGCGCCTTAATGGACTCCGTCATGCTTTTAAGAGTATGTTACGTAACCACTACTACAGTCTCGGTGGCAGCTAGTCTAGTCCTGGAAAGAATCTCATGTCTAGGAATGCGTGGGCTCACGCCAACATGCCGTTTTATCTTTTCCCGCTCTGCGCGAACCCCAGAGTGAAAAATCATTGCTTTATTCCCACACATTCGTTCCGCGAGATTGATGGACTTGACGTTGTACCAAGATGTGCGTACTCCTAGTAAGTATACCGCGTCCATATATCGAAATATCGTAAAATGTTACGGCCTTTATAGTATCGGGGATACGGTTTGAGTTTTGAACATTCTCCTATCAATTATTTCTTCTTATTCATATCCTTATATACTTGTTCCACCTATATCTTCTTCATTTTCCGTTCTTGCCATCTACTTACCCCTCTACGACTGTCTTCATCAGATCATCATGCCTCATGATATGGCCTATAAGGTTGTTTCGTCTTTTTATGAAGGCTTTCATAAGGCTTCTCTTTTCTCCTGCTCTTCTTGGGACGCCCTCATTAGTAACATATATTACTATGCCGGCACCGTGAGAAAACTTCTTTTTTGCATGTATAATTTATCATGTCCGTAGACTAGATTTCAGCGAAATGATATAATATTAGTCAGACATTTATTATAAATTAGTGTTATTTCCTTACTATAAAACTCAAAATGTAGTTATTGTAAAATATATTTTCATCGATTTGAAGATTAGCGTAGGAAAAAAGATACATGGACCAAACGTAATTTAATTAATTACCATTTCGGCATCCCGAGAAAAAATTTGTGTCGCATGTTCAATTTATAATGCCCATACACTAGATTTCAACGGAAATAGCGCCTTCGTAATTTAAAAATTGTACATGCATTTTTTAGTGCCTCTAGGGTGGTAATAATTTTTATCGTTTAATATCTTCCCCCTATCTGTTATCCTGTAGTATATCGTGTATAGGCGAATCACTCGATCAATATTGGCACTCCTTCGTGACATCCGGCTCGCTATCACGTCTCTCCCTCAGTCTTTCACACCGTTAAGTTGCACGCACTGTTACTCCATGACTAATCAAGGTCTCTCGCGGACGGCGAGACCTCGGAGGATTGGCGAGTATGACGATCCCATTCCCTCATGCCTTGTCCTACCCCAACGCGGTCCCGTAATGCCGTCATTTGCCCACGTGATACCCACGGACACTTGTTTCATCCGTAAGCATCCCTCTCGCATACATATACATAATTGCCTGTGTACCTACCCTCTCAAGGGTGTACAGCAGGGGGTGATTTAAAAAAAAACCTATTTACAATTCGTTACGTGTGCACTTCATTATCAACATATATATCTATATAATACCATTCGAGCCACATCAATGGTGTTTGGCAGGGGGTAGGTATACACCAAAATTCAGAATGCAACACGCTACGTCTTCGTCATCATCATCAATCAACAATCCTAAGATTGGTTTGACCTAGCCGCCCATACCTCCCTCCTATCCGCTAACCTTTTCATAACGAAGAATTTAATCTCTTTTACATCCTTCATTATGTAAACCCTCATGTAAGGATTTCAGGAAGAGAATTGTCTCTGCAAATGAGGTGTTTATGGGTAGGGAAGATGTAATGAAAGGTGCGATATTTTAAAAGTGCTAAGAATATCTTGTCAAGACTGATATGTAGTGAGGAGCTTAACGGTCCTGAAACATGGACGGAGATCAAGAAGGACTTGGGAAGAAGATCGAGAAATGACCGAAGGCTTTCGAGAAGTGGGTGTGGAGGAGAATTAAAATGGTGAAATATGCATGAATGGCCATGAGGGAAGGTGAAGTGGACAGAGAGCAAGAGTTACGACGAAGTGCTGAACATGGTGGGCGATGAGACTTCTATATCACATGCGGAGGAGACGGAGAGGTTGTTTGGAGCGAGTACTATGCTAGTACTTTAATCAAATTTCTCAAAACTGCTCTTATTCCCGCAGAAGGCGAGTGATAAAAATTTGTTTGCAATAAAAACTCTTATAAAGAATTATTTTCTTATGGTTATATACTTGCTTGGAAGAATTTTTCAGTGCTCAATTTTTTATCTTAGTTCATCATTGGAGTAATAAGAAATATGTGGATATACTTGCATTCAATCTGGGAGAGACTATGTGAAGGTGGTTTGCATTCATTCTCGTCGTTAGTTTCTTCGTGAAACTTATGAAATATCGAACAGTCGAGTAGAAAAATACGCTGTGATGACAAATCACATCAACATCTGTGATCAGTTATTTCCGGGAAAAAATTATGGACCGAAGGCCAACTGCATCAAGGATGAAACATTTCTATGAACACTATTAACATGTAAATGGTGCAGACTTGAGTCTGGATCCTCTCATGGGATGTAATTCTTCAATTTCAACTACATTGCCCTTTTTAATGTTCGTGGTAATGTGCTAAGTGCATGTACAGTCGTGGTGTCTCACCGCGAAGAGGTCATATCATTACAGTACGGCTTCATTGCGAACTTAATCGGCTAAAACGGCAACTTCTGCAGTCACACACGATGTGGCCTTAAATGTCATGTGAATACAGATATCTGAGAATTATGATAAGATCAAGCGTATATATCTGAGTATGTATTTAAGTATCTCAGAATTATGATAAGATCATACTGTTGAGAATGCACATTAGAAAACTTTGAAACAGTTCCATGTAGCACAATAAAATTAAGATTCGTGATAATCATAACGGACTGAACGTGATTTGAACAATTGTCATCATCTGTTTGAGACTACGAATTCGAAAAATAAAAAAATATAAAATGTAACCATTTCTGTTTTCATTCAAGTATACCATGCTCAGCACCATTTTTTAAATGGTAACCCTGTATTTACACTCCCATTTAGGTGAATGGTACGTTAGTATGAAGATTTACATTGTAAACACCTTCAGTTTCATTGAAAATTTGGCCTTTTGAGAGCCAGTTTTTCGCGAGGATCAAAACATCTCAATGGTGGAAAATGGCCCTCGGGCAATAGAGTACGTTCAACCTTTTGGCGGCTTACTTTGCGCAACACGGAGGTATTTCCGCCCATCAAAATTTGTTTTTGTTTACGATCGAGACATATCGTTGCCAGGAGATCCAGCAACTTGGAAACCGATACGTCGCCTATATATTTCAGCTTTCCCCACGGTTAAATCGATTCCGGGTATATTTCGTAACTTACAATTGTTATTTGTATCCGATTGGAGGTCATCCAAAACTAAATAATCTGTCTTCCTAGTAGTTTCACTTCCCGGATCATGACGGAAGACCTCCAGCGGGTTTCCCATGCTCCTTCTGAGCACTGCAGGCAAAAATACCCCTAGAGCATGATATGAGGCGCGTGTAGTAGACGTCAAGAATTAATGTATCTATTTTTAGTCCTCCGTGGACAATACTAGCGTCCATCTCTTTTAGATTACCTATAAATAGTTCTATGGAATACCAATCATAATTCCTATCCGATAGCTATCGAATTTGATAGACTTTTAACTCGACCCTAGGATATATCCCGGACGATTCCACTCTATTACATCAGCGTAGACTATCTAAATTTAGATGATGTTGGTTTTGCGGCTTGGTTCTTCCAACAATCTATAAATTCAAGTTTGAGAGTTTCAGCACAATTAATAAATGAAACTCTCTTTTGCTCCCAACCGGGTTAGAGCTGGCCCCAACCAACCAATCTTAACGTAGTTGGAAGCCCCAGAGAGAGTTCTATCCATTGTGCCGAAATTTTCCAACTCCAATTCACAGAATATTGGAAAAGATCAATTATAAAACCAGCCATTCACTCAAAATGGACTTTAGTAAAATTTGTTTGAAGAAAATCTGAATATCCAAACGTAATGGAGTGGAATTTTTCCATGTTGATGTAAACATGTGTAAGTGGAAATATACAAGAGTTAATTCGTGGGAAATTGCTAGTGTTTATTTCAAAAGCATTTGTCGGCACAAATGTTTGGTTCTCATTGAAGAATCAAATGAGCGAGTAGATTAATAAGAAATATGTATTTAATAATAGGTATGCTAAGCACGCATCTAACCCGAGAGAGGAAATATCGCAAAAGGCGAAAATAATGAAGCATCATCTCCTTCGGAAGTGAATGAATGAGTATGTAGTACTGGGAATTGGCACGCATGTGCCTGCCGGGGAAAACCTTGACGATTCCGAAGGTGAATTCTGGCTAAAAACATTTCGAGGAGAAGATGCCGTAAAAAAACTAAAAGTGATTCCCCTTCGTTTTAAACGGAGCCCAAAGAGGATTCACGGTCATGTAGCAACGTGGAAGGATGATATGTCACTGTTGCAGAGAGAAGGCAATGACTCATTTCTTGAGTTACTCACCCGGACTTACGCATCCTCGGGACAGAGAAAATATCAGCCTATTGCTCATTATAAGTGCTTTAGAATTCACGGTCATGCATCATTTTGGGTTATTTCCCTCTTTATTTAACAGATCTACTGCTCAATATCATACCAGGATAAAAGTTGTTCACACAGTACTCTGTACCCACTAAGCTGCGAGAGGAGTAGCATATCGAGATATTAAATGATTTTAATATTTGCAGGTCTTATTTTAAAAATATGTAATCGTAGGATTGTTATTCTATCGACAATTTTTGTCAAAATATTTATTTATAATTTATATTTTAAATACTTTTTATGAACGATTCCTTAAACCTTCGTCAACCCTCTTATTTTTATAGAATCGTAAAAAGAATTCCTATAATGGTTTAAATTTCTGTCACGACTGGACCTAATTTTAATTCTTGCGTCATTTATTTGCTAGTTGCATGTTCATCATTGGTATTTTTTAATTACTTAAACATTCTTTTATATTCTGAATTTCGTATTTTTAGGTGATAAAGAAAGAAATAAGAACTCTGGTAATGTTGATTGGCACAGTCTCATAATTTTTATTTTTATTAATAATAATGGCAATGAGTTGATCCTGTTTTCCCATTCGCACAGCTTGGTTTGCTAGTCGTGCGAATTTTTGCAGTCGAAACCGCGTGCGTGAACTCCGCAAATTCTCATCTTCCACACTTTCATTTTCATCCACACGTATGTATTTTTGCTCCATCATTGTTCCCGACTCTTGTTTTTTTCTACACGCCTCATTCTTTTCCCCTCTTCTCCTCAGTTTCCCCTCCGACGTATTCTCTCTGTCTATGTATCTCTCCCTTCCCCTCTTTCCCTTCACCCATTTCCTCCTCTTCATCACCTTTCTATTCTCGATCGGTCACATTCTTCCGGAGGGTTTCCGTCGAGCATACATACGAAAGAACCAACTCTTCGCAGAGCTTGCTTACCAAGTTAATAACAGAAGTCGTCGTCTTGGTAACACTCAAAGAGTTTCCACAGCCGACCGCGTCAGTCAAATGCGCACCTCACGCAGAGGCACGCGACAATCGCGCTCCCGGAAGTGTTGCGC
Source organism: Ischnura elegans (assembly GCF_921293095.1). NCBI lineage: Eukaryota > Metazoa > Arthropoda > Insecta > Odonata > Coenagrionidae > Ischnura > Ischnura elegans. The sequence continues at coordinate 33,357,018 of NC_060257.1, read as the reverse complement.
TCGGCCCCGTTCAATTGTTACATTTCGTGTTGGCGCGAACGGAACCATCGTTGTCGAAACCCTGGTTTTCTAGTGGTAATCAGTGACATTCTCAGACGGTTTTCAGTGCGATTACGTGTAGAAAGGTGGTTGGCGTGGTCGTGAAATGTTTTGTTTGTCGCCTTGATCTCGTGATTATCGACCAGGAGTACTTTTTCTCTCGAGAAGGAAGTGTTTAAAGGACCCATCATGCGTGATGTGAGGTGTCTCTCGTCTCTCCAGCGACTGGTTTTCCCTCCCAAAGAAAGATTGAGTGGTAAGGACATCTTTGGATTTCTACCTCCAGGTAACAATCAAACTTACTTTTTTCTCTCTGAGCAATGTTCTTACTCTGGCATACGTCTCAGCCCTGCTTCAAGTAAAATACTGTCATTGCTTTTAATCAGAGATTAGCCGTCATCGGTCGAAATTTCTGTGATATCTTTGAGTTTCCGTCTCTTCTCTGTGGAATTATACGATAAAATAACAATAAAACCTTTAAAATATTGCGCACAATTTTGATGACCTAACGTTAAATTAATTTTGATAATTGTATAGAAAATTTAAAAAAGTTTCATTACTTACAGCAAATGTAAGATGGGTGCTGCTTAAATTAACACTAAATTCTCTTTTAAGTTATCCTTTTCATGTGTACTAATTGTTTTTGATTTGCATTTTTTTCAATAATTGATATTCTTTTCCATTCTTCCCGTCCGCTTGTCCCTCGATATTTGTCTTTACAATACAATTCTATCTGAAAATAGCCAATTAACAGTTTCCCCTTTCATTTTTTATTTTCTGCAAAAAGATATATTTATTAGCACCATGGTCAAGTTTGTCTCTTGAATGTCATAGAATTAGTCATACGTAAAATTTTACGATAGAGCATTGAATTCGGGCTCATCTTCTGGTTAGGGCCATCTAGTTTTCAATTTCTGTCTTGGTACTTCCGTATTTCATTTGTAGTTACATAACGTGACGTAATTAATGTTACCGGCGCCGATTACCTTGGTCAACGCGGTACCTGAAAGCCGATTCTACTACTTTATTTAGCCTTGATATCGCTATTTGTCGTACTTACGCAGTATCTACCTAGGTCGATTAAAGTTTGTTAAGCATTCTATGTAAATTTTGCTCTTTGATCTCTCTGTATGTCCTCAATGTTTTTTTTTTCATTCTAATGATTAGTTTTTGCCCGAGTACGGTTTGTTGTCGAACCCATGAAGGAGTTATAAATATCTTCCGGAGAGTCCCGTTAAACGGTGGTTATCGTGACTCTGCCAAGCGAACTGGCTTCCTAGTGTGATTAGCAATGTGCCATGGGAGTAACTGGTGAAAGAATGACGAGAACGTTTATTTTTTCAACATAGCTTTGAAGTAAAATTGAATTTGCGATGCCAATTAAATTATAATGTGCCAGTTACGCTTTACTGTTTCTTCCTCAAGGTATTCGACGATAAAATATCCCTTATTCATACTTAAAAATGCTCGTCTGAGCCTCGCTTATGTCGCAGTTTCTTGTAATCAAGCGTAGGGTTAAGGAATCACTTTGCATATGCTTATCATCGATCTCCCTGGGACAAGACTTAGAGGATTTTTGTAGATATCTTCCTTTTCAAGAGCACCCCTAAGTAAGCATCATTATGTTGATTATAGTACGTCATTAAATTAAATAGTATTCATTGGTTCTCTTTAATTCAATGATTCAATCTGAGCGTTGGTTTTAATAAGTGAGAGGAGAGATCACCCAAGGCGAGGCCAAAGTTTGTGAATTTCACCCGTTCACGGTAGGGGGATAATTTCTTTTCCTTAGCTATCTCCCACTTTGAGGACAAGTATTTCTGGATGTCCGAGGATTACACCCAGAGTCTGTATATTTCGTCAGTTATTGGTTATCATTTTATTGTTTATAGTAAGAAACTAATGTTTCCCTCAACTAAACCTCAATTTAAATAGACCTCTTCGGGACCATTAATAACGTTGGGTTTGTCACCAAAATTGCCATGGCTACGATACTGCTTTTATGATGCCTTCTTTACGACAGAGTTACTACGACGTCTTAGATAATTAAATTAACTCCAGCTCTCTATGCATGTGTAATTGATTATCAGGCTCTCTTGTTCCTGATCCGGGATTTATTAGGTAGTTATTATCTAGGCTTTTATCATGGCTTTTGGAATCTACCTACCCTCGAGTAATCAAAGGCTGATAGGATTTATAATAGCCCCTTATACTTCGTTGCTAGGATGAAGAGCACTGAGAGTTTATTGTTGTGTTGCGCTTTGCATGCATATAAGCGTTTTCGTGGTACTTTCCATCGCAAATATCTCGAAAAGTATTGAGCGTTGGGGGCTGAAACAAGCACTAAACCTCGTGAATATTCCATTTCCCATCTCCTAGCAAAATTTGAACGAGATCTGGTGGTGACACGAGGGGGAGTATCCTTGTAAGAGATTATGTAGAAATAAATATGTCCCCGTGGTTAATTGGGAAACCCTTTAAGCAGGGCTGGCTTAAGGGCCGGGCAACCCGGGCGACGTAGCTAGGGCGGCGACCGAAAGCCCAAACAGCAAAAATATTATATGAAAATCTTCATTTAACCCCAAAAAATACTTTCTGATAACTATTTTTAACGAAAAACGTACAGTTTAATGTATGCAAAAAAGGTAATGATACGTACCTATATTTTTGCAAAAACTCAAATCTCACTATTTTTAAGTTTTTTTTTCCCGCGTGAGGTTCCCCGGACCCCCCATATAATTGGGGGATATTCCATACCAAACCCCCTGGTTGGAGGGCGACACAACAGTAGTTTGCCCGGATAAGTATTTTGCCTTGAGCCGATCCACATCTTAAGTTAATTACAGAGCTCTGTTATTTTCTCGTTCACCGAAAACTCGCCCGCTCTCGCGAGTGACAGTGTTGGCATAATTCAAGTACATCGGCGGCCAAGGTCACCTGTTTCGCACCGCAAATAAATTTTCCGTTAGCAGTTGTTCACGCAACCCTTGACCTTTTCAAGAGTGAGCTTTCGAATGCGATACGTCACTGGAAATCCTCGAGGACCGCTGAAATATTATTCAGGAAAGCGTGGGAGACCGCCCCCGGCTAGCCTTTTTCTCGAGAAATGACAGTCATTTTTCCAACACGATTACAGTCTCGTTGCAAATCAGTTGCGGGTCATGTTTTTTACCATTCATCTACATCTACACGCTACCCCGCTTAGTGATAGAAAACTCAATTTCGATTAAAATCGAAAATCGAGTTTTAATACTCAAAGATCGAGGTAATCGAGATTGAGCCATGGTATTCAATTTTCGATTCAAACTGGAAACGGTGAAAATTTAATGCAAAAGAAATGTAAAGTTGAGATACTCTAAAGAAAAAGCAATGTAATTGAAATCAAATTAACAAAATAAAAAAATAATTATTTAATGACTTCGTGTCGCCGTAGAAATTCATTCATGCCAACATTAACGTCTCTTATGCCGAAAGTTCAACCTTACAAGAATAAGAGCAGTCCACAAAGAGTGGACTTAAGATCAGAAAAAATCCGGCTTTCTTATTTCCATTTGATGCCTTTATCCAAGTCCATCGTCGCTAGCCTTACTTTGATGGAAGATCCGTAATAAAATAACGTTAACTTGTGCAGGCTCGTTCAAGTACTTGCGTTTATATTTATGCCGCTCAAATTAGCAGTGCCGTTTCGCAAGGATTTTGTTGCAGAAAAAAAGAGAGTCAATAAAATCGGAAATAAATCCACACGACGACTCTGAACATCTTATTGCTCTCTCTGTCACCTTACTGGCATGGGTGCGTTCTAAAACCGCGTGGGCAAATTGATATCAAATTGCGGATAAGTGGATGTCTTTCTTTTAAGTTTAAATCGTTAAACATTACTTCTTGCGCAAATTTTTTATCACGTGATGATACAAAGGAGTTCTTGGGAAATATATATGTCGATTCAAAATCCATTTCACTTCCTACTCGTCCGTAAAATAATCTCGTAAAAAAACCTTCGATAACAAGAGAGTTGGATAGTTACTGCGGCACGAGGTGAGTTTGAAGTAATAAAAAAATACATAACATGAAACGGTTTTCAAGAAATTCCTCGAGCGATCATGAAGTATTGAATTAAAGCTATTCAAAATCACGCCACCAATTAGATGAGAAAATACAAAGAAGTAGGAATTGTGCTAAGAAACAATTTCTTTAGATTGCATTTGCTTTACTCTATCACCGATTGTATTGAATTTATTCAAGCATTTTCCGGTTTTGCTGATTTATTAATCTCGCCTTAGGCTCTTAGATACGTGTGAGAGTCGTAAACATATATTGGCTAGGTTGCAAGTTTGTTCTGTAATTGATTCTCAGTTATTAGATCCCTCTAATTGTAATGTATTGATGAAATTCCTATTTATTTAGTTATTTATTTATTTGCATCATTCTACCCTCGTTTTGCTGTAGGAGTGATTCAGTTCGTGAATTATACTGCTAAATAAAATAATATAAAATTCTTTGTTTATCCTGTTAATAAAAGGTAATGTAGCGAAGTTCTTGGACACCAACCCTTTGAAAATTCAATTCGACACATTGCGCATGGAATTAATACCGGAGACATTTTAGTTATGCCGGCATTTTTCACTTAAATTTAGATTTCCGATTGCCAAACGCGGTATTTGTCTCTCTTTTCTCCCACTCTTCTTAGCACTTTCTCATAACTTACTCGGTCGATCCATTTTATCTTCATCATTCTTCGTGAGGATATGTAAATTTTACGTGAAATTCATCGTCGTCAACGCGGAATTACTGAAATATTTCGCATTCGTGGGGACATTTTGTCTCAGTTGTGTGTTGATTGTATAAAACTAGTGCCATTCCTTACCAATCGTTTGTTTCTTTTATGGGTTTAGTCTTTCACGCTTTTCGTGTCTACAATGACGAAGACAAGACTGTCACTGTAAATGCCTGCGAGTTTATAACCCTGAGTATCAATTTTGCTTTCTTGCTTCTTTTTAATTGTCTTCTAGCCCGTGAGAGAAAATATACACCTCTAAGAACAATAAGAATGGGCTTGGTCGATAGTTCTTCAATACACCGCTCCCGACTCATACATATTTTACGGCACTAAAATTCTCTCTGGCTCTTTCTTACGACCGTCGACTTCCCATTTGCTGGTAGTGGTGGTAGAGTGATTGTTTGCGCTAAAGGACACGAATAGAATCCCGCTAAAAAATTACGCGTATGAAACGTGTTGGATGGAAATGCGACATGGATTATGATTTCATAATTTATTCTGCCGCTTTAATTCTAACAGATCCTAGTCTCGCCGAAAGATTAATAAAAATTTATAATCTTTATTCTGCTCCCTAAAGGTCACGATGAGAGTGTAGGAAATATAGGGAACTACTAATTTGGTCACGAATGTACGCGGCAGAATATTTTTTATTTAAAGGCTGATGAAAAACTGACTCACTCCTAATGAGTAAGTAGATATTCCTCCTATCTGTAGAAAAACTTCAAACTTAGGAAATTTTGGAGGATGATCAAGTTTAATATTTAAATAATAATAGATGTTCCTTTGTGGGTGTAATTCCTTGCGCGTGATCACTGGTTACTCAACATGTCACTACATTTTTTTCCACTGATAGTCAAGAAAGCGTTTTAATTCCATATATTATACTCTATGTAAAGTATAGTTAGAAAGTACTACACTTTAACTATATTTTACTAATTTTTATTGCTTCTTAAACAACTGAAACATTTTAAAAATAGCATTGATACAAAACCAATTTTGGAGCTTTAGGTGGCTCCAGAGGCTAATGCCTGTTGGAGGGATCATCTTCAGATTCTGTTTATATTATTGAATAATAAAAAAACATCTTCCTGTTGAACTTGGAACGTATAAATATTCAGTAAAGATTTACTGAAGGAAAAACGGTGGAATTAAAATCAAATTAACAAAATTAAAAAAAGGAATATGGTTTTCAAATAATTATATGAGATGTGCCCTATGCTATTATTATTATTGCTGCTAAATAAGTTTCACATGCTTCAGGAAGGTATTAAGGCTATTTAGGTCTCTTTGATTGCTTTTTGGGAAATTTATAAATTTATATTCCAAGTCGTAACCTCATTCGAATTAAATGGGCCGAGAAAAAATGTTGAAAGTTTTCATAAATATTTAAATGGAGATCGATTGTATAGGTCAAGACGGCCAGATGCGCAATTTCTTGGCTTCAATTGGGGGAGGGAGTATCAACATTCCATCGTTTATTTTGCTCCTTAGAGATAGTTGTTTTTCAGTGGCATAGCCAGGAGGGGGAAGAGGGGGCACGTTCTCCCCCCAAACCAATTCATTTTAGCATCATTTCTTTAAAAAAATGCTCATTTTTGCTAATGCAATTTTTACAATTTTAGAGCCTATCAAATTTTTTGCAAAACAGGTTCCCGGCGACCCATTAATTGTGTACTATTAGGTGCCAAAATAGCAAATAGGGATGAAAATTTTCACATTTTCTTCAAAGGGGGTACCACCCCCTTGACCCCCCGGGGTCGTGCCCCTTCCCCCGACACATCGTCATAGCTACGCCCCTGGCTGTGTTGTGTATTGTTGCGGATTCTACGATTTTTGTTTGCGATTGTTGCGTAGGCTACGGTCAAAACCGTTGAACATTAACTTCATGGTTGGCTCGTCTGATCAAACACGTTTCTACACGTAGAATCAATGGGAGGACTCTCAATAACTTATCCGACTATTTCCCGATAGAGTCCTTCAGCCTCCTCCCTCCCCCGATCTCACTTCCCTATCCAATGGCCTTTCGTCGCCACGACCCTTCCCACAGTACACCACACTAACCGTTTTTCCCGACGCTTTGCAGTGTAGGCTTCCTCCGGCCATTTGTTCTTTTTTTTCTCTCGTCGTCCGTTGGAATGCGTTATTGCGTTGTTTTTCACTATCCGCTCGCTCTTTGCGACGGGGCATTGAGTCGATGAGTGAGAGGAGACTTCCTTTAGACCCAGCCGAAGGTCACGCCACATCACGATAGGCTAGGAGTGAACAGCGGGGAAGATTTCTCTGGGGAAAACATCATTCCATCCCCACCCTGCTCCGTAATTTCTGGAAAACTTGAAAAATGGCACTCTAAGCTCGACTCAATGGTGGCTAAGGATTGTATGGCGTTGCGGAAACGTGGACACTTAGGAAGGGGGACGAGAGAAGACTGGAAACTTTCAATGTACGTATGTGGAAAAGAATGGCGAAGGTAAAGTGGACGGAGAGGAGGAGTAACGACGAAGTGCTGGACATGGTGGACGAGGAGAAGACAGCTTTTAGATGAGACAGAAATTATGGATAGAGGGAGTATCTAGCGGAGAGGGGATGTTGAAAACAGTTTCAGAGGGTAGAATGTTAGATAAACGACGGAGAGGAAGGAAGAGAGTTGGATTTTTAGATATCATGAAAGGGAGTAGGCCTTATTGTGAATTTATAAGGGAATTACATGAAGGAAGAGAAGGCTGTCAGAATGCTTCATAAGTACTCCATGGAAACCTAACTTAATCGTTAGAATCACTCAACATTCAACCCTCTTAAAGACCTGTTAACACGATCCATTAACATGTATGAGTTTATGCGTGAATTCATGAACGATTTTGATGGAACGGAACGTATGCGAATGCGTGAATCTAATTAGAACAGGCTCAATCTTATGTTAATGCACTCGCACAAGTTGGGTGGTTGTTAGGTTCATTTTGGCATTCATTCTCGCGTTCATACCATTAGACATTTTTACGAGCTAATGTACCGTGTAGACAGGCATTAACACTGTTTTCAGCATCCCCTCCCCTCTCAGTACTCGCCCCATCCATTCCTTCTGTCTCCTCCTCATCTCATCTAGAAACTGCCTCTCCTCATCCACCATGGTTCTGGTTTGACTCTGTAGTAACGCATAATATTCAAGTACCATCTGGGTACACGAGTACGCGTACTCAAGTATGCTTGGCTCGCACCCAATCCACGGCACTAATCCACCTCGTTTCAGCGTTGAGAATGACGATGTTGTCTGCCCATAAATCAGACATTTCCTTCCCGCTCTTCGTGGACGTCTGATGGTCGCAAGTGTTGCTCTCCTGTTTGAGGCAAAAGCGCGCCTAGACCAAGGTCGCCTCCTCCCTGGCTCCTCCGCATCTCCCCATCCTCCTCCTCGTCTATCCCTGGAACAGGTCCACTATACTCCCCCCCCCCCCTTCCCAAGGTCATCGCTTCGATTCCTCTACTTCCGGGTCACGCTAATTCACCCCTTGACCGTCGAGGGCGCGGTGGAAGCGACCGCAGACGAGAACGATCTGCTTGATGCTCTGGATGCTGCATAAGAGACCAGTGATTGCCGCCCAGGCTATTTAGATCAGCAAGTTTCGTCAGAAGTAATCGATTGCCTCCGATATCGGTGATGGGCATACTGAATACTGAATCGGTGGTTTCAACGGTTTTTTTATCGCAGCCAATGATGAATATGAGTCGTTTATTTTCTTTGCCGTGTTTCTGTTTTCCAATGGCCGTTAGCCGTTGATTGTTGAAAGTGGTTGATAGCCGTGGATTATTGACATTGGTCGCTAGCTGTTGATTGTTGATAATGGTCGCTAGCGGTCGATTGTTGAGAATGATCGCTAACCGTTGATTGTTGACATTGGTCGCTAGCCGTTGAGCGTTGATAATGGTCGCTAGCGGTCGATTTTTTTAAATGGTCGCTAACCGTCGATTATTTACAATGGTCGCTTGCCGTCGATTGTTTACAATGGTCGCTAGCCGTTGATTGTTGACAGTGGTCGTTTGTCGTCGATTGGTAGACATAACCAATTTTTTTTTATATTTGTCTTTTGTTTGTGTTTTTCATTCCAGTGATTTTATATAGGTACCGAACTGTTAACATTGGAATGCTGATACCTCTCAAAAAAGCCTATATTATGGTTGGGCTTTGGAACTCGTTACAAAATCGGATGAAAGAATGTGGTGACCAAAACAATTGATTGGCCTTTTTATATATATAAGGGGACTTCATTGGTTGATAGCTTTGCGTAATTTTTGTTGAATGTCAGTTGAAAAAATACATATCGAGGAAATTTTTATAAAATAAGTACTGATTGAAACATTAATACACTCTTAAGTATTTCTTATACTCTTACATTGAGAATGGATCCTGAGATTCATTCGTTTCCTTCGTGCCAAGTAACTCATGACCCAGTCTATCAGATGGCTTTGTGATTCTCGCTAATTTCTCATAGGAACTTTTAAAATGGGGTGCGTGGACGCGAAAGTTCTCACACTGCACTGTGAACCTACGGTATGAGAGTGAAAACGGTCAAATCATCGAGGACCTGCTATTCGTTTTCGTCCCCTAGGTCGTGGTTTCACTCCGACATCGCGGACATGTTGTTCAGAATGCTTGTTTGAAGTGTGAGTGTAGTTGCTGTGGTGCTATTAGGGAAAAACCAATCCCTTGATCTATGCCCAAGCTGGTGATATCAAACAGAAGGAGCCTGATGACGCCTGCTAACACTTCTTCCGTATCCTCCGGTACCGATCGTCTTTTGCTTGTGAGATGTGGTCGGAGTCTTTATAAAATAATAGTTAAGGCTTATTATTAAATAATATCTTACCCATCCTCATTCCCCCATTTAATTTTCCTTGCCATGTAACAGCCTATTACGAAATTTTGCGTCTTTAAGTACAGAGCGATTCAGTTGGAAGCATACTAACATTTTTCATAATTATTCTGAATTTAGTACGTCGTTTTGACAAACAACTGAAATGATATTTGTTAATAATCGTGTCAAAAATGCAATGCAGGCACGTCACCGCACTACCTTTTGATTTATTAGGGAGCGAATGCTCTAATCACGTTGGTCACGTAAAAATTGCGCTGTAGGCGGCACAAATAGCGGAAAAGTGTTACATAAAAATGTAAGACCGAGTTCTACTCATTCTCTCTAACATTTTTTTATATATTTTAATCTTGGTGGATGTCGTCCGTGATGGCTTAACGTTAAAAGTATATACATGAAAATCATTTTAATCCATACGCATGAGAAGTATCTATTAAAATCGCGCAGAAGCAAACCTGACTCCTTAGCGCTCGATAATTAACGATCGCAAACTTCGGTGGCAGGCATTCAACTCTTCGCTCGCCTACCTCACAACCTCCTCTCTCCATCAAAGCCAGAGAAATGTGCTCGGTTGACAATTACCACGTCGATTAAAAGCTATTAAGTCTCCGCGGTAAACAGTGGTTAGATCTCCAATCTCAGCGGTGTCAGCGCGTTAATTAATCATGGATCGAGCCGAGACTTGTCCGCCCGGACGACATTGGAATTTCTCTTCAAACGACTCAGAAGGGATAATGTCCCGAAGTGATTTATTATACTCCTCGTGCTGCATGTCGTACGCAACTTTTTTTTGTGTCGCTTTCGTCCTCAAGGTTGTTGACAGATGACATTTGAGAAGTCATCACTATTTCTGTACCAATAATGAATCTTCCCGCGCCGCGTATTCTAAACCTTGAGGTCTTCCTTGCGAACAATAACTTTACGCATCACAAAAGTGGGACCATTCCAAGAATTACTTAAAGAGGTTTTTTTATCTGGACGTACCTTTGAGGAATCGCCTACCATTGGTGCTGATTTGTAAAAAACGATTGTTTTATAGAGTATTTACGCCTATACCTCGAGTCTTTTTTTTTATATTTTTGGAGTTTGATGTGTTAATATTCGGTAGGCAGAGAGTTTATGGAGAATTTTTCCCGAAAACAAAGGCATAGGAAACTTTTGGGCGGACTACCTAAGGATTCTAGGCTTCTGGATGAAAAGTTAAAAAATGAAAGGCGTAGTTGAAAAATAATATTTCTTGTAAAGTTTTTCGCCTTGATGGCTTAATGGAATTTAATGCTAATTGTTTTTCACTTGAATTTCTGACTTAATTTACGTGCGACTTATCAGTAAATATAATATCCATTAAGTAAGTTTACGAACTACAAGACCAAATTGATGTCTTTCTGAATTTAAAAAAAATTATTTGAATATTTTTGCATAGCACTTGCAGAGACACTAGTAAATCGAGAATTCTCCCTAGCCTTTTAACAAACAAAACTTTGCCTTACTTGTTACTTCATCAAAGTATAGTACAAAATGTCTTCGTTAATTTGCACACGTTAGTCTCTTTGTTGGTTGCGGTTATTGCGGTAAAGTATTATCCATCGGAGATACCTGATATTAGCTGTTTAATGTGACAAATTACTCCTTTGTCTTGAATGACATGTCTTGCTGCTGACCTTCTAGTAATGAAATCAATAAATTGTTTTCTCCAAGCAATTACCTTCCTGCTTCTGCGGAGATTCGGTTGAATGAATCGCAATATTATCCTTTAGTCTTCCTCGCTTCTACGCTCTAATCATAATCCCGTGGTTATAAATGGTACGGAACACGGTCTTGGAAGTTTTTTATTTCAAGGAATGTGGGTAAGCTGGTGTCGACTTTTATTGGTGTTTTAATGATTTAATCTCTTCACGGATGGAATTTTCATTGCGCGCCCGCAAGGGATGGAAAAATCAAACGAACTATAACTTCGCTGACTCTCTTTAACTTAAGTGATACACGCGTCCCTGACACACCTTGGGGTTGTCCGCGAATTATGCATGCAGCCTGACTCTCCCATCCTAATGAATGTCGCGGTGATGTATGGTTTTGCTTCATGCTCGGTGTATGGCGTCGACTTGCGGGCTGCCCTGCTGGATAATCGTCATTAAGATTTATTTTAATGGACGGCACTCAAAGGAAAATTAACACTAATTTATTTGAAAAATAAAATTAATCCGTGCTCTACGGAATTAAATATGTACCACCGCGCTTGGATGGAATTTTCGCGAAGACAAGAAATAATGCATGCTGTAGCGCGGTGGCGTAACTAGGAATATGCTTTGGAGGGATGAGGGGGATTAGTGGGGGCTACCCCCCCAGGAAACGGGGATTTCAGGAATTTTTTTTAAAAATAACATGCCTGAAAATGCATTTTACATAATTTTGTCACTTAAAATTTAACTTTTATCAGATGCAGTTATTATGCATCAAATCCAGAAAAAATTTTCAAATAATTCTTTTATTTCTCTGAGGCTTTGGGGGGGATGCATCCCGTCAGGCCCCTCCCATAGTTACGCCACTGCTGTAACGTAAATCAAATTATATAAGCGAATGAAACTGGTGTTTCTATTGGTTCTTCCAGCATGAAGAAGTGTTAAATTAAAACTTCATCCATCGACTTACCTGCTGAATTTCTTTAGGCGGCAGCGAAAGGTATCATGTATGAATTTTTAAAAAATATATACGAAAAGGGAAACTTAGTTATATTATAAATTGCTTAGGGTTGTGTTATGTTGTGAGCCTAAGTTATAGCACCTCTGATTGGAGAGGAGGACATAAGGTTAATGTAGAGAACGAGAGAAAATAAACTAAATTTCTGAGGACTTATATTCTATAGAGATGGTGAACTTATAAAGGAATTTGAAAAAAATATTTGTGGAGCGGAGAGCGAATTGATGCTATAACTGAATTTGAAGTATGAAACGAAAGTGACGCTGCAGTCAGCTCAGGTATCTGGAGGAAGTGTTAATTGAGTAACAGATCCATTTCCTTCAATGATGAAATATACTATATATAAATAGATGAGAGAAAATGTTAACCGAAATTTTTATTCTCGATGGTGTGATCTACCAAATGCATAACTTTTGAGTGCTAATCTTTGTGATTCCAAATACTATATTTGCTGATGTTGAGATTGCATGGATTGCTGTGCTCTCATCTCCTCGATGCGGGCATTTTTTGGAAACTGATTAAAATTCGCCAAAATTGACAGAATAAATCAAGGTGCTACGATAAGGAAATTCAACGGTTTTTTTTCAAAACTTTTGTTTTCGTTCGAGACCTTTTTCGAGATACTTCGAAAAATGTTGATGTAAAATCCAATTTGACGAAAAGAAAAACATTAAACAGGATTTACTGTGGATTAATGGATGAAGGCGATACTTTGTGGAAATACCGAACGTTAAACTTGGCAAATGAAACAATTACGTACTTAATTCACTAACTCTTGATTAACTTTGTGGTATTCCATTATAAATTTTCCTGAATTTCACCCAATTACTTATACCACTTCTTTTTTACAGAGCGCGACCCGGGTTTCAATGAATTATCATCATCTAAAAGAAAATTAACAATATAAATTATCATTATTTTATATTTTAAAATTTTGCAATGACCGCCGTGAATTGGTACTTTAGGGAGATGTTAGAAATTTTAAAAATTATTGAAAGTCGGGACAGTACTCTTATAAATGAATATCTTTACCCATCCTTTTCCCCTATTCTGTCGTCCGTTTTAAAATTCATCAAGTAACTAGGTAACAATTATAAGATAAACAAATCATAATTTGCGCCTGGAGATGATGATAATTCATTGAAACCCGGGTCTGTGAAAAAGAAATGGTATAAGTAATTGTGTGAAATCCAGGAAAGCTTTTAATTACGTACTTACCATTTTGATTTTACTCTTTTATACAGCTCCCTTGATTTTCTCTTCAGATTACAGTCACTGGAGGTGACAGAAGGGTTATTAAATATTCACTCTAGATAATAAAAATAATAATATATATTTGCTGTGGGTACAATACCCCTAAGAGCACAAATTGTACATAAGTGGTGAGCAAATTACATACATAATACAGTTGATAACATATTCATTATAAGTGAATTACATATAAACATTAATAAATAGCATATTACAGTAAATAATTCAGTTTCGGTTATCAAGTTGAATTTAATCGAAGCATGAAAACGTAAATACGTCATTTAATAAGGTATTTTTAACATAATAATAAATCAAAAATTTGACACTTGATAACATTTTATCATTTTATAACATTTAATGAATAATAAACCAAAAAATAGTTAAGGAAAAAAAAGGAAGCTGCGGCACGGATTGGGTTCTCCTCTATTCGCTCCCCGTTGGTGAAGCGTTGGCAACTGAATTCTGGGAATGAAAAAAAGAATAACGGCCTCCCGTGACGGCGGAATAGCGGAATCCACTCGCCTCACTTTCACTGGAGATTGCGATGCACTCTGGCGGGACAGGTACGGAAGCGATGACCGCACTCGGCTGGCTGCTGCGCCGAGAGAGAAAGAGAGACAGATGGTTTCACGAAACACTTTTCCTTTCGCAGTCTTTTGTTTCGCGGTGGGAATTCATCGGATCACTTGGCATCTCCGCAGTAGCGCAGCTGTTCGCAACTTATACAATTCCACTGCACGTTCTTCCATGTGGGTCGTTAATTTCGTCGTCGTCGTTAATTTGCAGAGCCTCGGAGGCTCCGTGTCATGTTTTAATTGCATTGCGAACGTCAAAAGAGAAAATGGTGCGAGACAAATCATTCTTCTCTATGAGTACAGTGAAAAACATTTAATAACATATTTTTACACCAATTACATTGTGTGACAGTAAATTATATTGATTTGAATTTTTTTTCTTGTTACCTATGGCTGTTTTCACAGTGTGAAGACTGCCTTCCTCCATAAAAATACTTAATTTTCTCAATGATATTTTAAGAATATTCAACGCAAATAATTTTAATATCTACCCTTTTCTTGCGTAAATAGTCTTTGCAAAAATAATAGGACAATAATTAAGATTTCAATCGTGGTAAATTAATATGAATTTTATCAAGCTAAAACCACGAGTTAAGCAAGTTAAATTCGCCTCAAAGAGGAATTAGATTCTGGAGAAATAACTGAGGAGGGGCCTATAAATAATTTTATAATGGAAAAATCGTGGATAGAACACCAGTTAGGAAATAAAGAATAGCTGTATTGTTCGGTATTACGGTAAAAGTGTCGATGAATTAATGATCAGCGCCCATCATAATTAATGATCGCAGTCATGATTTCTCTGGATGAAAGATCAAAGGGCTGAAACATGTCAATTGTGTACAAGGGCATTAACATGAAGATTTATGAAGGAGTCAGTGAATTAGCATTGAATGAGCAATAATTAATGGCTGCATAATACTGCACCGGGGTGGAGCGCTAATGAATAACCAACGTGAAAGTTGAATTGGCAGGAAATTAGTCCCTGAATCGGTCCCATTTCCTCTCTGTACTTATCAGTACCTCAAATCGATCAATGCACATCGCCCTGCACTAATCTCGGTGTTTATTTCTATTTTGGCGCCGTCCATTTTTAGTATTTATGCAACTCTAAAGTTAGTTATCATGTGTGTTAATTTTCTATATATATGTATATTTGTTGGATTCTTAAAAATTCATGCAAAAAGGGTAAGAAAATATAAAATTATAGCTGAATTTAATTTAAGAAAATTTGTATCATATAGCACTAGTTGGTAAAATGCATGATGGTAGCCCCAAAGCATGTTCATATGTGGTATCTATACATGGTGGAGAAAAATAACCTTGGATAGCTGATGCCAGTCGGAGCAAAAACTACTGATGATGTTTAGGTCAAAAACGCACCATTTTTAATCTACGGAATATTTGAGCAAAGCGCTCTGATTCGCCGCGAGCTTGCCCCGTTATCGGATGCTCTGGACGAAGGCAAATTCAGGCAAAGCATTCGAAGTAATGAGTTATCCAGAACATCCGGTAACAGGACAAACTCGCGAGCAATCGGATCGCTTGGCTCGATATTTCCGTCGTTTAAAAATGGTGCGTTTTCAACCAAAACATCACTGGTAATTTTGGTCCCTGCTAGCATCAGCTATTCAGAGCTAAAATTTCGATACGCATTTTTCTTCACCCTATATATTGATAGCACCTGTTGGTACAATGAATGATGGTAGCCCGAAAACATGCTCATATGGTGTACCAATATATTCCACTACTTTTGTAAATGTATACTGTAATTGTGGGGGTGAGAATCCAAGGTGGTCAAGTGATTAATTTTATAAACATAGTTAGGTACGGAAATTGAAAGAAGAAATATAAAAATCTCTGTGTCCAAGGGATACGTTTGAGTCTCTGTTCTGTGCTGACTTCGAGTGGAAAATCAAATGCACTTCTAAATAGATCTAAATGATCACGTTTTGCTTTCTTAACCTAATGTCTGTACCTAACTCTGTTTAGAAACAATAATCGCTTGTACCCCTTGGCTTCTCACCGCCTCTATTGTGTTTATTATTACATTAAGTGGTCCAATACGTTCAGTGAACACGGCAGGTGATCATAGGTGCAAAAGTCGCCGGCCGCTCCTCACCCGATCGGACACGCGGTCCCCCGCTGACGAGTGAAAGTTCTCGAGTGCCTTGCCGTGTCTGCTACGGCCGGCGCATCGCAATTGCACCCACCCCACCACCTTCCTCCTCCCTTTCAATGCGTCCCCACTCCACCGCTTGTCGCGTCCAACGCTAACTCCCCTCCCCTCCTCGACGTGGGCACGGCGAAGGGCCGTCCCACTGACCTCTTGGCAGCGGCAGTGCGCACATGGGGTAGTAATGACCTCTCACTTTCAATTGCGACACACCCGCCGCGAACTTAAAGGCCGATCCGAAACGCGAAGAACGCACCTTCCTTTTCTTTTTAAAAGTCCGTCTCACCGAACTGGATGAAGCCTGTATCGAACGATCATTTTACCCGTTCCTTTAGGTAAGCAGAGGAGGGGATGAAGAGAACTGATAGATAGAAATCACTTTCGATCGCTGAGGTGCTCTGGACCCCTAGACCCCCGCCGGAAGAGCCCCTTACTTCACCCCTTTTCTATGCACATTTCCTGCATTTAGATTTTCTAAATAGGTATTGCTATTTTTTTAATTGTTTTCCTTTTGCTTCACACAAGTGTATCCATATCCTTAAATGAAGTGAATTTCTTCATACTTGTAACATTACCTCGTCATCGTCTTCGTCAGATAGTTTAAATCAACTCTTTTTACTAAGCCCAGGTTGGTGTCCTAAGTTAAGTGCAATTGTGCAAAAATCGATTGCTCGAAAAATCGATTTTTACTGACATTTTTCCATCACTAAGTGGAAAGTAAACCAGTTTGTTGATGATTCGGCACTGCTCTGACCTTTAACTGTCGGTGTTTTCGATTTATCGATTTTGTGGTTCAAATTTCGATTTTTGTTGAAAAGTCGAGCTTTTCTTTTTCGGTAAAAAAAATCGATTCTCTGAAAAATCCATTTTGACTGACATTTTGCCTTCACTAATTGGACAGAAAACCAGTTGATGACCTATAGAGAAGAATCCATCTGAGGGATAAAAGTGCTTGATCCATCCTGTCCGTTGGCGAGCGCCTCAAGTTCCCGCTGCACTTTCTTCCGTGACCCGAATTTCCAAATGCGTGAAAGGAAGAGGAAGAGTTTGCCTGCGTTAATCTTGGCGACGGGGGATCGCGGTTATGGATGGGTTAGGTAAACACAGCGAATGTGATTTCCAATTCCTGGCGAAGAGAGAAAGTCCTCGTTTGTCGTAAGACTCTGAGAGAGGTCTGCGTATTGTGTGTCGATCGACCACGCCAACGTGACTTTCCTCGGAAAAAAAATGCGACATCTACTTATAATCTTCTTATTTTCCGTGTTAATAATTAATGCGTAGTCTTGTTCGGATTATATAATGAATAGAGCGGATCGGAAAAATCTATTTTTTTCTCAAATCCACCAGGTCCGATGAAAAAAGTTGTGGGACTGATCAAATGTAAGGCCCAAAAAATTTGAGACCTCTAAGTGAACCCCCGACCCTCGCTCATCAGCCTTTTACGGGGGGGAGTGTCACAAATCGACGAATATAATATTTCATGGTCATTTCCGATAGATTTTGTCGAATTACTGCTTTGATAACTGATTGATCTATCACTTAGCGTTATCTTAAGTTTATCTGAACTATGCATTTTGTACGCGTTTTGCTCACTTAAAACTGACCGTATCACTGCGAACTATAGGGATAGTTCGTAATATGCCAAGTGTTAGCTTGAAGATGAAAAATGTACTTGATTTAAATACCACTGAGAAAGTTAACGAAAGCATTGCACGATTGCACTTAACTTAGGACACCGACCAGGGCGTACTACAAAAATTTTAATAAAATTATCAATATACTGCACTGTATTAAAATAAAAAATGTTTCGCTTACCCTGGGTAGGTTACTGGAAAATCTTTTATATATATATTAATGTTTGTTGGCACAAAAAAAATTCCCCGAGGCAAGTAAGATATTTATGCTGCGGTAAAAGCTGAAATATTGTGAACGTAATGTAGTATCACATTTTATCTTATATTTATTATTACTCGGGAAAAAATAAAATACGTGCGTCCGATGTTTCGAACGCTAAGAACTAATGTGTTAAGGTACCGAAGGTGATATCATGTAATTGATCACATTTGTTGCCGTAGGTGATAGGTGCTTTCCACCATCGAAATGTTCCTCACGATTACCCCTTAATGCGCACCTGATCGAAGCAGTGGATGCGGGGTAAATGGTGTGGAAGAAAAGTGGTCGGAAGGTGTGAGAAACATTTTAGTTTCCGCGTTATCTTGTGAGCGTGTCTATCGCGGTCACGGAGATGTGTAGGTCCTGCGAACATATTATAAATTAAGCTACAATGCCCTCTGCGATGGTCTTCATCAAGATGAACCTTTGAAGAAAGTTTAACGGTGAATCTTCGCCAGAAATACTTCCGTATATAGCCCAATTATGTCAAGTTTTTACCGTCCTTTTTTCTACTTTCTATGGCTAAATATGTTAGAGCTCAGTGGTTTTAAACTCAACATCGTGGAATTTTTCCGTCTGAAATAAAGTGCCTTCGGTGGCGATAGGGTAAAGACCTCGCCTGCCACACAAGAGTTCGCGGGTTCGAGTCCAGCCTGGGTAGGTTGCCTAAGCTATAACGGCATGGTTATTCGTGCATGTGTAATTTGTTGAAAAAACCCGATGTAAAGGACTATGTAAGCAGTTGTTGGTAGTGTTAGAATAAAAAAGTACACCTTAATTTCAAACATTTCCGTGGTACCCTATCGCATCCGATTTGCCTAGTGACTTTTTTACGATTCCGATTGAGTAACTACCTACTTTAAAGTTTTCATGAAATTTTTACTCAATCTTACTTTGATTTTGTAATTTTTTTATTCATGGAATAGATTTCATATAGCAATAAAATGAAAGTAACACACGCTGAACGGTAAGTTTTTCAATTATTGTGCTTTTTTTGTAATTACTCGAGATCCTGAAGGCTTGGTGGGTTGATCGTTTGGTTTCTGAGGGAAGGATCCTGGGTTCAAATCTCGGGTGAAGAATTTTGGACGTCCCTAAATTAAATCCCTAATTGGGGAAAGAAATCTATTCTTAATGTGTTATCTTCACCCGTCCGTCGCTAAATCTGGGGTGAGCTCTATCTTCACCTGTACGAACCAACATTGGTATTCAATCACTAAGCGAGTGAAAATGTTATTTTTTAACTAACTCATTTGGAAAGAAAAAGTGTTGATAAAAAATGTATTAATGAACTAAAATTTCTGAATTGATCTGCTTGATTTTGCACATTTTTTCAAGTATCGGCTGACAAAGTATTTTGATGTATTGGAAACACCACAAGGCCTAAGTGTCATTCACAGTTGAGGAAACAGTTTCTAGTTCCCCAGCTAGGAGCTTATGCTTTTTATGGAGCGTTTGGAGGCTGCGATAACTATTGTTAGTTCTCCATCTCTTTCGCTCCGTTGATTTCCCATGGATACCTATCTCTCCGGACAAATGACTGTAGTCGAATTTATTGCGCACGCTCCATCGGACGGAGACCCATTCCCCCCTCCCGACTACGTCGTGTTTATTGGCAGTCGATCTCTTGAACGTAACGACTGAGATATTTACTTCCCTCCCCTACTTTTTCAATGGGGACGGGAAAAAGGACGGTTATTCGGCGCAAAACGCTTTCTCGCCGGTTTGGCATTGAGCCGACGAGTGGAGTCGTGCCTGCTGATGTAATCGCACTTGTGAATAGTCCCATCTTCCAGTCGGGTGAAACGGAGAAAAATTAGCCCTCCGTAAACCTTTCCCGTTTGCCACGAGTGCGTCTTCGTCCTTATCTGGAATCAGCACCCTTTTACGTTTTCACAGGTTTTGGTATGGTATTTGGTGGAGGTTACCGACCATGTAAAAGTGTTATTTATGACCTGAGCTGCTTAAAATCCCTAACAATTCAAACGTACTTCATTCTGTCATTGGGAACAAAAAGAAGTTTTCTAAAAACCTGTCGGAGAAGACGGGGCTGTAGGCCACTTCATGAAGAATGTGGCCAACAGAATGATGAAAATAATCGTATAAGTACAGGTGGAAGGGAAGAAGGGCAAGGGTCGGCCATGAATCAGTTTCGTAGGACAGGTTATAAAGGATGTAAGAGAGAAAAAATACATCGCTATGAATAGGCTAGTGGACAGGAGAGAGGAATTTAGAACTGCATCAAACCAAGTTTAGGATTGTTGTCTAATGATGATGATTATCGGATTCAATATTTTAATATTGGTTGAACGGGTAGTAATTGAAGGGCTGGGAAACATATTGTTGTAGATCAATCTTTGTTGATTTTGAGATATCCATGACAACCAACTCCAAAATATTTTATCTACCTATAAATACAACGGGGCAAGTCATAGTTACACTTGGGACCGCCAGGAAAGCAGCACATACTGGTAGCCCTCAGCACATTTCAAACCTCTTTACAAATCATTACTTAATTACTGAACAACTTTGATTTTTGACTTACACCAATATGTTTCTAAGCCCTCCAATTGTTTCAGATGAGCGCGTATGTTTTATTTTTTTTCACAAGATTAGATTATAATCTTCGCGATCCCGCCCTTCTCAAATTCCGGAGTCATTGTCAAGACCCGAGAGATCTCACGGGGACAGTGGGCGATGGCCTTTGAAAAAAAATAATATAAACCTCGCCGGTGCAGAATTTCACTTTTTCTCTCACCCCTCTTCACGATTAAGCTTCTCACTCCACTCTACCTTTATAATCCTCCCCACCCCCACACCACTTCGTTTTCACACATAACCCCTACGCGCAACACAGTCGTCGGAAGTTGCTTTCCCCGAGCCAGGTCGACGACCCCAGTTTTCATTGTTTCCCGCAGCGCGACCTTTTCGTCCAAAGCGGCGAATCGTATTATCCACAGCTTTAGCAAATCCCTCCTCTCACTCTTCTCCGAGCGAATTCGCGGCCGTCCGCGGTTCGTGGTCATCCTGAGAGTTTGAAAGAACAAGAGGTACACCGCGAGCCGGGGGATGGGGAAAGGGAAAAGAACAATCAACTACTGCGCTTTTGAGTTTTAAAGATTATTCTAAGACTTAAATGGCAAAATCCCAAATCGCTTTATGGGCACCATTGGCTCATTCGGAAGATAATAATAGTAATATTAATGATTCTTCTTTATGTTTATTGGGCGAAATTGGGACTAGAAAGTCCCATCCTCCATCTAATCCCTTCCGTCATACATGAAAATTTTATCAAACAAAACATAGAAGTATGCTTTGAAAAACAATAAAAACTGCAAAGTAATAAAAATGTATATATTATCAAGTGTAAAAAGATGTGAACAACTAAGGATAATGACTTTCGTCCTTATTGGAAAAAAACCTACTGAAAGAAAACGCCCACACTAGAAGGGGGGCGCGATAAGCCTGCGAAAACATTGACGTATTCCCGAGATATTTTTTATCTTCACGCACTATGCCATTAGGTATTATATAATTTGCCGTAAATAATGTATTTGATGTTTTTATTCAGAGATTTCCTGCATATTTTCAATGCCGCATATTGTGTTGCGAAAAATTCTCTGCTGCACAACTTTGCATTCTCCACACACGTGTGTTCACTGGTTAGCGTGTTTTACGCTGTGCATATTAAGGACATTGGTTTCTTCATCTCTATTGTGCTTAGCGTGATCTTTATCGCGGCATCAATGGTTAGCGATTTTGCGGAAGTTAGACGTGAGCTATCCCCGTAAGTGTTCCCACGTCTCACCACCTGGTAGAGCTTTCCATCCCCCGGCTCGCGGTTAAATGTCGTAATTTCCTGATCTTGGTCGTTGACTTTTCCTCTCCCCGTCACCTCCATCCCATGCTATCTTTCATTCTCCTAGGAATTCAAAAGGTTAAATTATCGTCAGTTTTGATCCCCGGTTCCATCCATCTGATGGTCAACGTTCCCTTATACATCATGTGTTGAATTATCACCGTAAAATAAAACATAAAGACTTCTCACTCAAACGTATTTGATTCTGTTATTATAGTAAGACCTCATAAAGTTATTTATCTAGTGTATCTGTGGAATATTTATGGAGACAATGCGCTTGCTTATCCCTTAGTATTCCAGTACGTAACCATCTACTGCATTATTGGCCGATTATTTAAGGCCAGTATAAAATGCCTCAAAATTCACTAACTCATTCTTAAATGTGTGGTATTCCATTATAAGGCTTCTAGCTAACTTTTACTCACACCTCTACCTTTTCCCATAACACGACCCGGGTTTTGATGAGAAATCGTTATCATCAGGCGTGAATTCTTATGTTTTTATCTTATTATTGTAACCTAGTTACCTAACGCTCCTTGCGCATTACACGTTTTCGCACGTGTGGGGAAAAAACAGCACGGGCCTTTTTCTATTAATCCACAGAAGAAGTTTACAAGACCTTTCACATTGTACGGATAAAACACGGGCACGATTTTAAGTCGCATTGCAGCCGTCCAGTGTCGCTGGGGCCACACGGCTACGCTATCCTCTTTCTGCTTAGTGATACACGTAAACAAATGCACACTGCCACCCTAGACGGTTTCAGTCATACGAGAGCTGTCTCCAGTACTGTTGATAGTAATCTTTTATTACGGTTAAAATTGTAAAGTAAGAAAAGCAACTGGTCACGTTTGAAACCCGTGCGGTTTATTCCCGCACGTGTTTAAGACTTGTTATGGGCAAGAAGCGTAACGGAAGAAGAGACGAATTTTGAAACGGATGCCAGAATAGGGGAAAAGGATGGTAAAGGTATTTGTTTATCAGAGGGCTTTTCTGATTTTCAATAATTTTTAAAATTTCCAACTGCTCTCTAGATTATACTTCACGGCGGTCGTTGCATAGTTAAAAAATAAAATAAAAAATAATTAGACTCTAGAATTAGAATCCGTGAATTTAGACTCTACGGTGAAGTTGGAAATTTTAAAAATTATTGAAAGTCAGGACAGCACTCTGATAAAAGAATATATTTATCCATTCTTTCCCTCTATTCTGGCGTTCGTTTTACAATTCATACCTTCCTCCGTTATATAACTAAGTAACAATAATTAGATAAATATATCATAATTTACGCCTGAAGATGATTACTCATCGAAACCCGGGTCGCGTTACGTAAAAAAGTAGTCCAAGAAATCTTAAAAATGCCTCCAC
Organism: Ischnura elegans; assembly: GCF_921293095.1. Classification (NCBI taxonomy): domain Eukaryota; kingdom Metazoa; phylum Arthropoda; class Insecta; order Odonata; family Coenagrionidae; genus Ischnura; species Ischnura elegans. Next base: position 33,333,521 of record NC_060257.1, on the reverse strand, counting down.
ATCAACTGAACCATTTAGAAATGCCCCTCATAGTTATAGGTCTTAAATCATAAACAGGTACCATCAGTTGGGTATTTTCCCTGCCATTTTTGAATGCCGTACTTACTTAACTCAACTAACTTGATAACTATCTTAACATAAATACCATACTCACTGGGTGTGTAGTACCTAGCCATTGTCACGTCGTCTAGCAAAATATATCTTAAAGTGATTTTCTAGTTACTCTCCATCAGTGTACTTCCTTGTTTTTTCATCATCAAGTAACTCTTAGTTAATCTACAAATCTTGATGACCATATGGATATTAATATGTACTTGTCACTGGCATTAATAAGCCGTCGGTGCATAATTTTATTGACCAACAAACGACCGCTTGGCGAGGAATAGCGTAGAGTTAATTGGATAGAACCTTGGTCACTAGATTAATAAAATGAACGACCTTGTAGGAATCCTTGAGAGAACCGACCAACAAGTATTCGAAATTAATGTCCGATTAAAACGACAACATCCATTTCAAATGAAGGCCGACGTTTTGCACCGATTTCAAAACAGAATTACCATCTTTGATCATGAATAGTATTTTTATATGCTACATTCTTGAATTATAATCTGACGCTACCTTTATCCTACGATACATCTTTCTAATTATATCTTTAGGAACAAACCTTTCCTCTTCATACCCCCACAGTCAAAATAATATTTGTTTTTGTCCACAATATTCACTAATGAGAACTGGAATCGAGTAAAACTGGGTAAAATACGAAGTAAAGTTTCTGCTGAGAGTGGAACATTATCACAAACACTTTAAGTCGTCAGTTCTTCAACATATTTGGTGCATTTAGCTATCAGATATATTTTTAGGTAAAAGGTACATAAATTCCGAAAATAATAGTTTAACTTTAACATATAGTGACGCTAACTTTCCCTACTGATTTGGGCGTGAGTCAAGGTAGATAAAAGAATCAATAATAACGATTATGGTCGATAAAGACAGAACAAACCACGGACACCACTGTGACTCTGCAAAGAGCATTTCTTTTCCCGATTTAATGTGTCACGTACCCAAAAATTCATGCAAATTACGAACTAGCAAACACCTACATTACTTACTATATATTGAAAAATCTTTTATTTAAATCTGACTAAATTATATTAGCCGAAGGGAGGTCGCCAGCCCTGGAAGCCGGATTACTGGACGTGTGGGGAATTACCGGAAAGCCAGATTGCAGATTTTTACGTGGGTGTGCCCTGGAAGTTATGCACCACAATTGTTTTCTCAGCCGACAACAATGGTGCGAATGCGAAAGGTAGCATGTGTATTATCTGAAATCTCATGGGTGCCCGCGCAAAATTTCTGGCACCTACGATGGATAGCGTAGCTGCAGGACCGTTTCAAAATGGCGTCTGTAAGTGATGTATGTTGCAAGCAGCGTGCCATCATTGAATTTCTCACTGCAAAGAAAGAAACTGTAGAGAATATTTAGAAAAAAAACTTTGTGAAAAGTCCATGGAGTATCTGCTGTCAATAGGAGTACAGGTAGTCGCTGGGATCAGAGGGCGAGGGCATCAGAAGGCGGTTCGGCGGTGCTATTAGATTTGCAGGGGTCTGTGACCAGAGCAAACATTGGTACAATTAGGGCAAACACGCCCTTGTTTCGCGATGGAGGAAGGCCATAGAATCCCATCTATAAGGCGGTATTCGTGAAATCTTTTCTGATATTTCTTGACAGAAGCTTTCGCAGCTCATGATGATTAAAGTGTTTAAAGAGATTTAAGGTATTACTTTGGAGGCGACAGTGCTAAGAAGAGTGGGAGAGAAGAGAAGTCTTCTAAAAACCTTAAGCAGAAGACGGGACAGATTATTTGGCCACTTTATGAGACATGATGGCCTGATGAAAACAATTTTAGAATGACAGGTGGAAGGGAAGAAGGCAAGGGACGGCCCTGAAGGAGATTGCGTGGAAAAATAGAGTGTATTGTTGAAAAATCATTCTTTCGTGCGTGTAATTCTCGTTATAAATAAATACCGAAGGTAAAAAATATGGTGCATTACTTTCTTGGCACACCTCGTACTTCACTAAGGGTACACCAGTACAGCGTGGACCAAACTCAGTGATGTGGGCGATATCGTTCAATAGATACCACGTAGGAGCGTTGGCGACCGAAAATGAGGTCGCGACCCCACGCAGAAGAGAACCCATTCATATATATATGTATGCATACACGTCTATCTCTGGAGTCTTTTCTCACACGCACTCTCGCTCGCATGTCCCAAGCGCCGAAACTTTCTCCCTCCCGTGTCGCGAGGGCCATGGTCCCGGCCGCGAAAACTTCTTCCATCCGAATTATGCGAGTGCCTGCCGCGCCTCAATCCCTTTCTCTCTGACTATAAACTGCCCACTCCTTCCGCTCGGAAAAAGTTCTACTTTCTCCGCTTCACAAGTTCTCACCCAATGCTATTCTCCTCTCTCCCTTCTGTAAGGCGGTATTAGTGAATTCTATTCCTATATTTCTTGATAGAAGCTTTCGCAGCTCATGGTGATTAAAGAGCTTAAAGAGATTAGAGGGATTATTTTTAAGATGACTGTGCTAAGAAGAGTGGGATAAAATAGAAGTCTTCTAAAAACCTTAAGCAGAATACGGGACAGATTAGTTGGCCACATTAAGAGACACGATGGCTTGATGAAAACGATCGTTGAAGGACAGGTGGATGAGAAGAAGGGCAAAGGACGGCCCCGAATGAGTGACATAGGACAAGACATAAAGGATGTAAAAGAGACGGAATTCGTCACTGTGAAAAGGCTAGCGGATAGGAGAGAGAAACGGAGAGCTGCATCAACCCAATCTTAGGATTGTTGACTGATGATGATGAACGTAAATACAGACGTATTAATGTAGAAAATTCGTTTTTTCGGGCGTGACTTCATGGATTTGAGATGACTTATTGGAATGCAAAAAAACTTCATTATTCCACATAAATTTTATACTGATAAACCTAGAATTCCACGTGGCATGATGAAATTTCACGTAAACATAAGTCGTACAGCATTAATTTCATTATTAAGTTTTTTTTTGCATTTCTTTGTGAAATGATTTTTTTCAAAAAAGCTAAAAATCCCCGTTATTTTATGAACACACGTCGTACATAACTATCGGAGTAGGTTAAAAGTGACATAAAGGTGTATGCCGCGTGGTATACCGGATTTTCTCCCGACGTTTTGTGACCGACTGCTGGTCACTTCTTCGCGAATACCGCTTAGTTAGTTTTTGAACACACCTAGTACTCCTTAAGAATCAGCAACACATGGAATCAAGTCATCCACTACATTTCTCCATCTTCCCCCCTCCAGTCCTTACTCCTCGCCCCCTCAATCACCTCTTCCGGTAGAAATAAAAAGTCAGCTTCGCCAAACACCTCCACCACCATTCCCTCGAAGAAGTGACCAGCAGTCGGTCACGAAACGTCAGAAAATTTTATCATATTTCAGGGGCATGTATACCAACGTAATTTTTAAAAATGGCAATCGGACTCTCCAAGCTCCAAACCCGCGATGTTTAAAATTCGGTACTCAGGAGAAGTATCCAGATATTAGTAAAACATGTTTATAATTATTTCCTTTGCTAACTTTTTGCATTTCCAATAGTAATATTGAGGTTTAGGGTATCAGTGGTGGCCTCCGCTTGCCATTACTGCCCAGCCACCTAGCAGTACCTATTCAGTTTGAGGTTTTAGTATTGGTACATAAGAACCATGGGCATATTCAACGGGGACAGCTGCCCCCTCCTAGAAGCAAAAATTAATTTAGCTTAAAGCGATTTGAACAAATTTTCTTTTTAAGAAAAATGATATTAGTGTAATACATAGAATTAAAATAAAAATCATTATTTTTAAGGCAAATAGTTTAGAAAATAATGAAGCACTGTCATATTTTTTTGTAAATTTTTCTTTCATTAACCTTTTCTGCGCTAAAATGTTAAAACTTGAACGACCACGGCTTGCCATCCCATAGTTGTGATCCTGGGTCTCTCGAAAAGGTAGATAGCGGACAACCGGAATTTAGTAAACCGTTTTTCTTGTTCGCACATCAGTATAGCCAATATTGTGCTGCCATCCACCGCTGCCAGGTTCTCATTACGCAGTAAATCGCTCAACACCCATGACCTTGCCAGTTTTCCAAGTTATTTTCAAATTCTTCTCAGTTTTCATGCTCAACGAGGTAAGATGATAATTTTTCCCTCCCACCTATTTTATAATTGCCTGAAAATTGGCCGCTGGAGCTTGGCCGTGGAACGAGCTAGAACGATTAAAGAACTGGCCGGTCGAAGACAAGTACTGGGACCGCCCTTTAGAAGCCAGAGGAGGAATAGATGGAATCATGAAAGCAAGGTCGCACGACGACCGGAAATTTTTCTCTCCCGGAACAAAAATTTTAATTACTTCCGTCACAATATTTTCCTTTTCTCTCTCTTTTGGAGTCTCTAATCTTTGTTTACCAACTTAAGCGTACATCTGCTGGGTGGTTTGAAGTATTTGAGCGTGTATAAGTCACCGATATAACCCTCATTATAAATTAAGAGCCAGAGCAGTTAATCGGGTTCAGTATTTTCAAAGATCGTGAATAAATGCCTGGTTTAATTCAGTGCCCTTCTTTTTCTGCTCTTGGCCTTCACCGAAGAATTTTTCTTTTATAGGGTGTTTCAGGAATTTTAAGCATTTTTCGTCCATAAACATATGGCAACGCAAATAGTTTTTGGAAGCACTTTGCAGTTGCCATAAAAACGTTTTTTCTCGGATATCCAGCATTTTAGAAATTTTATTTAGTACTATTTTTAAGGAAATTAAATAATAAAGGCTTGACGAAAATTGCGATTAAAATTCTCTGAATCAATTACTCTGAAAATGGGTAATATTGCGCAATCCTATTTTTGGTACTCACTCGGAATTGCTCCAAGGTTTTCAATTCTAGCGGTGAAGCGGAGAGAGGGAGGGAGGCAAGTATTCCTAGATTGAAACAACCATAAAAATCCAAACTGTGGGAAAAGGCGTGGGTGGGGACGGAAACAGAGGCAGAATGGGGAGGTAGGATTGCAACAAGATGGATGGTTAGTGACCCTGAGGTTGAGTGAAGTTGTGTTTAGACCGATGTAGAAGGCGGGGCAAGATTTGCGAAAAAGGATATAAATTACATTATTAGTGGTGCATGAATTGAAATATGTTTGTACCTGATCATGACTACAAGCCTGTCGAAACACGTGCTGTAGTTTGTAAAATTAAAATTAAGTAATCAGTGCGATATTTTTGTTTATCAAGTGTTTATCTGGCACTCGCTTCCCAAACACCCTCTTTCCATTCTCCCGTCAGCTTTAGCTCTTCACCCATCCTCCTACTTCTCCTTTCTCTATTCTGTTTTGTCCTTCGTCTTGTTTACCAATTATCCTCACCTTGCCCTTTACCTTCTCCCTTCTCATCGCAACTTCTGAAACGGAAAAACGGACAGCTTTGTCGATCACGTTCCCTCTATTCGCCTCTCAGCCAACTTACCAAACGGCGCCATTGTGGCGAAGGTCGCCCTTGGCAACGGTGAATCTTCATATTGAAATTTTTTTGAAGGTATCCACGGTTTGGATCACTGTTGGCAAATAAAAAGATTGCCTTCTTTTTTTTCCATCGATTTAATACTCGCCCTGAATTTCCATCGTATTAGCCACGGATGAACAAGCAAGGCATTATCGTCGATTACACTACATAACGAATTTAACGGCTGTAACTACTATAAAAAGTCAGGCAACAAATTCTGTGTTCATACAGCAAAAATGGGTTGCATATTTTAAGAAATATTGCTGAATTCGCCGAATTTCCAAGTTGATTTGCGAACGTGCGATTTTCTTTGCAAAATATTCCTTGAAAATTCTTTAGTATCCTCTCTTAATTTAAAATCAATGAGCATTATTTATTTTATGAAACCTATCTTCAACGCGCGTTTTATTTTGTTGATACTTTGCATCATTGAGCTCCTTTTAATAAAGAAAAGCTGTGTAATTTTTAAAATTACGTTTAAACTTTGTGGGTGCATAATCAAAATATTGAAAAATTCTGCAAGATCACTCTAAATTGGTATTATATTTTAGAATGCTCTCTTGGTATCCTTCATCATTGAGAATTTTCGCTTGTCACTTGACTTTTTTGTTTGTATGTTTTTAACTCTGCGAAGTTTAGGCGTAGTGAGAGAGCTGATAGTTTCTTTGGAAATGAATGAGGCCTCGGCGTCGATCTATTTTATTACTTCGCGCGAAGGCTTCGTTCACTTCAACCAATGGCCGTGTCGAGTGAGTGGCTGGCTAATTATCGACGTCCCCTTTCGCCGTCTGAGTTGTTGTTGGTCTAGCAATGAGCGGTCGCTTGTTCTTCGCACGTTGCCCAACCCCCTCAGCCTTCCTAGCTTTACCTTCGCCTCCCCTACGACCTTCCTGATCCAGCTTTCACCTATTATTCCGAGACCCCCCGCGGGAGAGATCACTTGCTTGTACTGCTATTCTGCTATTCATCCCACTTGAATTTAGCGTCCCACTATTTGAATTCGCTGCGGGAGAATGGAGCAACTCCTGTTTAATTAGTGTTCTTCACATTAAACCAACGGCCTTTTAGTTAGGATGCAAAAATGTTACCTAACTGCCATCGTGGTCGGATAATGCAAAATACTTCCATAATAAAACCGTTTGAAGGACTGATTCAGGCTCTTTCTTGCGTATTTATCTCGCGGTGCCATTATAATCTTGAAATTCTGGAATTCTCTCACTGGTAACGTCAAATCATCTCATACAATAAAGTCATTAAAAGAATATTGTTGCTTGAAATCCCGCATTCAAGTTTGTTTGATATTTTTCTTTTTGCTAAAATATTCTATTCGTGAGTGTTCGTTATATTAAACGTAAAAACTTTGAAACTTGTTTCTTTACAATCGATATTCAAACTGTTTGTTCACGGGCTCTTTATTTCCTTCTGAACAGAGCATAAAACTATAACATTCCGGTCTCGGTGACGGCTGGTTAAATTCCTCGCCCTCCAAACAAGAGGTCGCGGGTTCGAGTTCCGCTTGAATAGGTTGCCTCTATCCCGAGCATAGATGTTCGTGTATATATAATTGTGAACTTGTTGAAAAAATTCGATGTGAAAGGCCAAAATGTGCTGTTTACGGTGCGATTTATATGGGAACAAATAAAAAAATAGATGAATAAATTTATTTTTTGTGTTTATGGGTTATCCCAGAGCATTAATAGATAAACATTCATTCATTCATCATAAGGGATTATTCTGTGTACATTCGCTGGCAAACTCTTCTCTCATATGCGCTTGGTCTTTTGCATTCAGTGGTAGCGTTAGGGATGGGGGAATTTTTCTTGCCATCCCCCATCCCCTCTGCATCTTCCCACACGACTCCCATCCCCCAGCCACTCCCCTCCATGCTCACTGCATGCCTCGCGCCTCGACTCCGTCATTCATTGGCTGCGCGCGCCACCTCCGCAGACTCTAAGATTGAGGTCGCAGCTTCAACCTCAAGGACCCTTCCCCTCACCTTCCCTCCTCCGGCGTGGTCTCTCCACCTCTTTTATTAACCCAACCATCTCACTCCTGCACGCTCCCTCCTTACACCACGCAAATACGTCATCGCCCTGTTGATGTACCCCATGTACTACCCACCCCGTGCAGTGTAACCACTCTTTAAGATGTGAGTAAATATGTTTGCGTAATACCTCCTTAGATGAAAGACACCGCCTGCAGGCAGTATACTTTTGATTACAATAATTTGCAATAATTTTAGCGTTACAACTTTTACGTATTATCAAATTAGGGATATATCGTTATATTAAGCAAAAATTGACTAATAACCAGATCCTGCTTAGCCGAAGGCTTGTCAGGATCTGACAGGCAGCTCCACTGAAGGATAAGAAGTCCTGGCTGTCCTAATTGTTTCTTGGGGACATGGACGACACTTCATGAGCATAAAGAATATTTCCCTTAATTATCCTGTTTGAAATCTGCATTAACCAGTGATCATGTGAGTATAAAAAGGCAGCTATTTTGTCCATTCCATGGACACTTGTGGAATAATATAATTATGGATATTTAATATCCATACATGCATAGTACTAAAATCCTACATGCATACGTGTGTCTCCTATTGTCGCGTCAGGTAAATGTGCTGTGAGTGGATCTTAAGTCTTACATTAAGCATAAATTATTCCATGACCGAAACTCCAAGGATAAGATGATTACAAATTATCTACTCGTATATCTGTGGTGCCAACACCTCGGTGGGTGTCGGCGGTTCCCGGCACCGTGACCGCAAGACCAACCCGAGGGCCGAAGCGGTTGAACCTGCTGCCCGGTCGTTACAAAATGTCCCCTCGGGGCAGCGATATCCTTGACGCGCGTTCGCCGCCGCGGACATGCAGGCGTTGAAGTCTCCTCAGTACGGCGTCGTCGGTCGGAATTCTTGGTGTGCGGAAGAGGTGGCTGGGATGGGTGGGTTCAAGTGTGTCGCCTGCCCTCTATCGGGAGTGAAAGTTAACGAGGAGGTGATCGACTCGTGTCTCGTCATTCACGGAGGTTATCATTGGCCGTGCGATGTAAAGGTGCACGTGAACGCTATACAGGGTGTTTCAGGAGGATTCTGCAATACTTCAGGAGCTGGTAGGGCAGACAAGTTCAAGAATTTTTTAATAAGAATAACAATTGTAATTATGTCGTCTTTATTACCAGCGAATTTTGGACTAGATAGTCCTTTCTTACAATTTTTCTTGTTTCTCAACCACAAATCCATGACCTGAATGATGGTACATCCACCCAGACGGATTCGAACCTACGACCTTTGAGTCGGCAGGTTGTGAAGTTGCCCCGACGCCACCAAGACCGGCATGAAATTGAAATTATTACACCATTAAATACGTACATTTTTATCCTACAAACATGGAGTCGCTACTCCTCAGTTACTGAGCTATGGCAACGTAAACATTTTTTTATGAACTTTGCTGTTACCATGAAAACATGTATTTTTTCGACATTGGTTTATAACCTTAATTTTTACCATGTTACGACCCAAGATTTATAAAAAAATAATGCTTAAAAATGTCTCCCTAAACGCCTCCTGAAGTATTGCAGATTCCTCCTGAAACACCCTGTATAAATTTGCTGGAATCTTGTCGGGAGACTGCCCATGGAGCAGTTGATTTTTATCATTTTGTTGATCCCTCCTAGTATGAGGGTGCTGAGCATATTTCCATGATATTGAAAACATGATTTGCGTGAAATTGAAGCCATCACGCTATTACAATACGCGCCATGATATTCCCCCAATTAAGGTAGGTTTTCCACTAGTCTTGTAGATTTTAGATATGAGATATTGTTACCGAGTGTTTCCATTGTTATGTCGAGAGGATGAATAATGTAGGAAAGAATACAGTTTCTACAAACAAAGATGGATGTTATCATTTTGTTTAGATGGATATCATTGTTGTTGTGTATGTGACTGCTAAGTATCTCAATTTACATCGATCGTGGCTTATGAAGTAAGGGGCATACTTCAGTTTTCATACTTGAAATTAAGTGAAATCCTCTTTATGTTCACAAAGCGTTGTCCATGTCCCCAAGAATTAATGAGGACAGCGACGACTTCTTACCCTCCAGAGTTCTTACCCCCTGGAGCTAATACGAAGGTTGGCTTCTTGGTTGGTTGGTCTTCGTTATCTTTTTATGATCTTGGGCTACTTCTAAACTCTCCAGACCTCATCTTCTCCAGTCAAGTCGTTGACTTTCTGTTCAACTCCAGTTGCACTCAAGGCTTAGTGTGTGTAAACAAACTGACAAGGTATTTTGCAATTAGAGCGAGTCAGCAAAATGTTTGCTTTTGTTATGACAAGGCAAGACGCAGTGATTATGTTCGAATTGTGAAGGTGGCTTAGTTCTTATAATTCTAATACTTCTAAACACAAACTTTAGGCTGATTCTCTTTTGAAAATTAGAAGGAATCATTTTTACAATAAAATCTCATTTTGGGAATTAGTCACTTTTTATAATCACTGTATGTAACCAAAAATATTTACTATTTTTAATGTCACAAGCAATAAGGAAAGTATCCTAGAAAGATGGCTCACCGGCTGTTTTCCAATTGGGGCCACGAAGTTTATCCGGTGAGCTAACCAAACTACGTGACAGGTCGTCAAATCATTTTTGCGACGCTCCGCCTAGAAGACCTTCTTGGTCCAGAAGTAAATTCAAAGAGTTCTCGGAGGATCCACTTTTATTCGTCTAAGTGGGCTACCAAGATCTCGAAAACAATAATCCAGCTATTCTCATGTGTAAATTAAAGGCTCTTCTCCCTTTGAACAAAGCTATCTATTGGCTCTAAAAATGTGAATTTCCTTTCATGTTACTATTTCCTTGATAATTTCATAACTTGTACAATATTCGCCACCTTGTTCTTGCAAGTGATTCTTTCCGTCCGAATGTACCTATCTGCTGAAAATCCTATTTAATCAATGTTTTCTGACTTTACAATACCTTCTCAAAGTCCATGTAGGGTGTAGAGAATGGTTTACTCACGTTTATTATTTATTTTTCTTATAGTCTTGGGATTTTTTTCCCGCCTTGTCCCCCCATTTGTATTTCAATGCAAACAGACTGGTTTCCTCCATCAAATGAAGGCACGATGGGGACTGATATCAATGACTATCGAGCTGCATAAGACTGCATGTGAACGTTGCTTTCATTATTAATAAAAATAGTCGATTATATGCTATTTAAAAAAATTTGATTCTTGATTTACGACGAGTAAAAAGCGTTTTAGAAGTTTCACGGAAATCAAATTTCAAAAATCCTCCAACCAACCAGCTGTAACCGCTGCAGGTGGCTCCCAAGTTACCTGGTCAAGATTAAGTCGGTCAGTTAAAGTTCACTACTCCTTGAGTAGCTTCGCAATAATTCATTGCATTGCTGGAATCTCTTGCTATCAAATGGTCACTGAACGGCCTAGAGAGACCTGTTGCTTGCGGTTAGCCACTATATCGTATATTTTGCTTCTCTTCCTTACCGCAGCTGTCGTGACCTCCGTCAGGGAGCATAGCGGCCGCGACAGCAACTTCAAGTTTATCTGTCTCGTACAGCGTTGTCACGTCTCGCTCGGTCCAATCTTGGGAAAGTGAAAGCCCTCAACAACGGCGGATTGGATGGATGTCGCGACCCAGAAGCGTGATTGCCCGAACTATGCGTGCTCGTGTAGCTGTAACATTTTTCGTTCGAGTTTCGGAGTGGATCGGGTTGGTGTCGTGTCTAGAGTTTTTCAGAGAGAATATGCCAGAGGTTGAGAGATGACATTAATCTGTTATGTAAACTGATTTATTTGAAACAATGCGTCCTATTGCTGTATTACAATAGCTAAAAGTGTAAACAAGGCAAAAATCAAATAATAACAATAACATTATTACAATGCACAACGGATCAACCGCTCAACCAACTTGATTCATTATTAAGATGGAGAGAACGCGAAACGGTTCAAGTCTGCATCAAAAATGTTTCTAAATAAAACATTTTTCTTTGTCTACCTTAATATAACATGATGATTGGAGGCATTGGAAGGGTGATTTTTTTATTACCAAGTTTGTGAAAGAAAAACTTAATGATTTCCACTAAATTTAATCTTACGTCGATTAATCGATGTCAGCAAAAATTTTTCGAAAAGAGTGCGTGGAACAGAATATGCTGTCGTATTTATCATCAAAGCCGATAGAAATTGAGCTTTCCATGAGGGTAGCGTGTAATTAACATCAAAACCGGTTGGCGTGAAATAAAATTGTTGAAAAATTACGAAAAATTATTTCACCGCTGACATAACGCAAACTGCTCACATCCCGGAGCCCAGTATCTCATGGACCAAAACGCGTGTCCTTGAGATGCCGCCCCAAACCTCCAGCTTAAGGCGTAACGAAAGGTGCGTGAATGCGTCTGAAATAGCTCTCCGACTGTGGGTTACCATACCCGAAGTGAAGATACGTCCGCGAAACCCATCGAAGCGGACCACGCGGTATGCGAGGCATTTCCTGCCGAGTGGTTAGTCCTTCGGAAAGTGAGAGTGTGTTACTCTTTGCACTGCGTTCGTCCTCTTTCGATCTCCCATCCCACTCCTCGCTTCTAACATCCAATATCCCCCTCCCATCCTCTCCCGTGCGCTTTGAAGATTCTTGAAACAAGATGGCGCCGTCGAAGGTGCGCCACCTTGGCATAGGATGGAAGATTTTGATGACTCCCGCCCCTTTCTCAATGCCAATTCGATTTTGCGCCCAGCGTCGTGTATTTTTGGTCCATGATTCAAATCGCCATGTAGGCGGACGAATTTTCTATCGAGCGCGTGTATTAAAAAAAGACTTTTTGTTCCTTTTTTGGCACATAAAAGTATTTATTATTTTTTTTCTGTGCGAAATTCAGGAATTTCCTTCCATTTTAGCTTCGCTGCTGCTAACTCTTATAGGCATTCGCAGCTATAACTATTTATCTATGAACTACCAGCTGTGTACGTTATTGTGGAATACATCTGTCTTATTATGTATCTGCTTTTATTTGCCATCATCACAATTGGCAGCAATAGTTTTTAATAATCAATAAAATAATTCACTTGCGTGGATCTGTTGGTAGCTTTTTTTACAATTTTTTGAAAACGACATTTCCATCACCTAAAGCGACCAGTATTCTTTTTTTTTCAGTGGTAAAGCGTCCTCTTAATGAATTTCATAAATATTTTTTTCTTTTATAAGTTCGATTCGATTCACTATTAAGTGAAGGAGCTTTCTTCCAATTTACATTTACTGCCACCCATGTTTTATGGGTATGCTGGAAAAATTGTTAAACCAGCGTCATCACTATTAACTGCAATAGTTTTTTTTATAATTAATCAAACAAACTTCCTATGATCTTTTAGTACCGATACATTCTACTATTTTTCCCCAAAACTGGGTTATTTTTTAAAAATCATAAGTTTCCCCATTTTTTTCCATAGATAAATTATTGGATTTTTTTCTTTTATAAGTTCGATTTAATTTACGAATTCTCGATTTCTTTTGTTTCCAGGTGAGAGCGTGGCGGACGTGAGCACCTCGTCGCCGGACAGCGCGACCGCGGGGGGTGGCGGTTCGCTCGGGGGCGGCGCGGGGGGCGGTGGGGGCTACGAGGGCGCGGGGGCGGGCCTCTCGCCCCCCTCGACGCCCGCCCCCGCCAGCCCCCCGGCTCAGCCTCCGCCCCCGCCGCCTCCGCTGCAGCACCACCTGCCATGCACCTCGTCCAACTCGCCCACCGCCACCACCAACACTCCCACCGTCACCACGCCCTCGTCTCCGCTCACCACCACCGCGGCAGCACTGTCCACCTCCTCCTCATCCTCTTCCTCATCCTCGGCCTCTTCTGTGGCCTCTTCGCCCCCAGCACCTGCCGCAACCCCTACATCTTCATCCTCTTCGCCTCCGGCCGTAGTATGCTGTGACCCCGTGTCAAGGGGACCTCCGACGCCGCAGCCCGCGAGGTCATCGCCCGCCGACATGGGCCTCGTCCACGGCGAGAGGTGAGTCCCGTAGAAGTTTTGTATCCAATTTTGGATCCAATTTTGATATGAATTTTTTGTTCAATTGTGTCTGCAATTTTGTATTCAATTATGGTGGATGCTATTCGAGACTCAACTCACCGATGGCGGCACTGGAGTTTCAGGTGTAATTTGCAAACATGACCGACGCATCGAGGATAGTATTGTGATGGTAACATTGGTATAGTAGGATGAATCGTTGGGCCACTGCGAAATATAAAGTAGATAATTTCAAGGAAGATTTGTCTTGGTTTTGAGGAGGTAGTTTCATACCTAGGGGCAACATCAAATGGCAATATACATTCAGGAAGTTATAAATTATTCGTAAAGATTAAATTAATTGGATAAGAACAAAAAAATTCTATTGACTGTTTTTGGGACATCCTGGTGATGAGTTAATCCTTTTCTATTGAAGTGGCGACCAGCGGCTCTTTTTTCATCAATATTTTTGAAATTAAATGGGTTTTTAATTTTAATAAGTAGTTTGGTAGAATCACCATGGTTATTTACTTAGGTCAATCGCATCCTCGAAACAACATCTACAAAACGTTCATAAACAAAGAGATCAGTCGTCTTTTAAATTATTGAACTATAATACCTTTGTATTAATTAGTCACAGTATGTCAAAAATGATTTTGCAATGATATTAGAGTTATTTGTAAAAAACCAAAAGTGCTTTTAAATGTTTAAATTTGTGAAGCGATACGATGCGACTAAAACTACATTGTAATTCACGTAACTGGGCGGTGTAAATAGTGATACCAGTTAATGGGTTATAAATAGGATCGATTGTTTACGAGTTCTCGTAATGTAAAATCATTGTAATAAGATTAAAACGGCTATAGTAGCGGTGCAGCATTCCGCGTCATGCAACTACCATCATATAGCTCTTCTGTCTCATAAGAACCGTGGTGTAATAATTTTCAACCCATTTTGGTCTTGTGAATAGTGGGAAAAATTACTACAGCTGTTTTTATATCTAATGGGATATATTTTGCGTAGAGTAAGTAGCTCGGTTATTATCCTGGTCAGTATCTCCTCCAAACAGCTGTAAAAATAATTGAAGGCATTCCTATCACAAATGAAGGAATGAGTCGTCCCCAAACGCCGAAGAAATTTGCCAAATCTATGCTCCCCTAGATACTTCTCCGGATATCAATTACACATTATTATCCTGGTCAGAATCTCCTCCAAATAGCTGAAAAAAAATTGCAGGAATTCCGATCACAAATGAAGGAATGAGTCGCCCCATACGCTGAAGAAATTTGCCAAATCTATACTCCCCTAGATACTTCTCCGGATATCAATAATACATTATTATCCTGGTCAGAATCTCCTCCCAACAGCTGTAAAAATAATTGCAGGAATTCCTATCACAAATGAAGGAATGAGTCGTCCCCATACGCTGAAGAAATTTGCCAAATCTATAATCCCCCCTATTATTCTCCGCATATCAATTATACATACTCAGGTTCGTCCGAGTGTATTCCGTGAGCTCATTGCGTTACGTTACGAAATCGGGGTCAAACCTGCATTCATTGTCACGCTCCCACCCCAAACGATCATTGAAAAGGTTTATTTTTCGATCTTGAACCCGGCGGTCCGAACGCCTCGAGATAATGGATTGAAATTAATTCTTCGCCACTGGCGGTTGAGTATTTGGCGTGACGCAATTTCTGCCGAAGCCGATGGAGGTGCTTGCTTTTATATTCGCCTCCGATCGGCGTTTGTTTCCCAACTGTCGACCGACACTCCTTCGAAATGTTGCTGGCCCTCGGTCAAGGAATCGAGAATTCTCCGGTCCAAGGACGACCTCTTTTCATATTTTCTCCACAAGAGGACAACGCTGTTTCTTGAGGTGGTTTCACAGTGACAAATTCACGCCAAATTCCGTCAAAGACTCTTATATGAATTGCCATGAGAAGGTATTCTTTTTTGTTTGAAAAAAATTACAATACAGCTTTCGTAGAGTGAAAATTCTGTGTTAAACATATGATCTATCGGAATTCTTTATTACAGCTGTGTGGAAACTTAAATTTAATCAAAAAATTACGAAGGAAGTGCATTTTTCAATACTCTCATTTAAGACATTTCTGGCATGGATAATAATTTTGCAATCTACTTTGTCCAACTTCCTAAAAGTCTATTTATTATTTTTTTAGTCATGGCGTATTTTCATTCATATCGTTAAAACATTCGTTGACTTATCGACACAGTTATGCCTGTGGCAAAAATATACTATCAGTATACCTTTGTAATGTGTTTGAAATCCAAGATTACGAGACCGAAAGAGATTCCACGGGAAAAAGTTAATTATTTCCCTTTTTGAGAATTGAAACCGAAAGTTTGCGATCATTACTTAATGAATATTCTGGGAACTGGCCCCATTCTCATAGCCTTTATTTCTGAGCTACCATGTCAAATTTACTTTTCCTTCATACACAGCCCCGCTTTCTAAGTATCCTGGAGGTTATGGGTACGTGCATTCACATATGTCATGCGCGTTGCTTGTGAAATTGAAAGGGGCTAGCGATGACCAAGACGTTCACGGACTTGCGTCTCACACCATTATTTTCACGAATGACTCAGCACTTCATCTGTGCTGCACTCTGCTCCTTATAAGGTTGCTTCGGTGATCTAGGCGAGAAATATAACTTCTCCTTATACTGTAGTGTGAAAAAGGGGATCTATTCTCTTTCACTCAGCTATGTGAGATGAATTAATGTCATAACCCTTGCTAGAGGAAGGTTTACCCTCAAAATCCATCTACTTTGAGAACTGATAGGGTTGAAATTTTACTGATGTTCAAAGATTTTTCATTGTTTTATATTGAAATTAAATAATTAAATTTTTAAAATTAGATAGACCAGTAATTTTCAGTTTATTTTAATCAGAAGCCTACTTCTCGTACTATTCGCGGCGAAAAATCAATGGCCTTAACCCTTTCGCAGATAAGTTGATGACGTCACAAGCTTCTTCCGTGTTGTTTTTCGCTTCTCCGAAACTCTTCAGCCTGGCGTGTCTTTGAGCCGTTTTATCTAAACTTTGAGCTGTCTTATCTTAACGGACTAATTACCCGACACTATATTTGCGTCTTTAAGTCATAGAAAATGGTGCTAGATTTCGCGTTATTTTGTTTCATTTGAAATTTAAATTTATGAGAGAATGACTTAAAGAGGAAGTTTTCCTATTTCGTCGTAACTTCATATTTCCCTTCCACACACCAAATTATTTAAATGAATTGTTGTGATTTCGGATTTGAGTGAAAATCCCCATTTCCGCTTGTATTAACCCTTCAGCAGTGAGAAACGTACTGTCCGGTCAAAATTTGGTGGCTCCTGGGTTATTGATGGAAAAGTGTCTGTCGAGATTGATATTTCAAGCAAAATATTTTAATCAAAATGAACATCTCGCATTTTCAACAAAAAATATAAACCAAAATATCGATTATTCGTAAAAATTGACGGTTCTCAAAAAGAAAAGTTTGTATAAAAATGGCATTATTTTTCTTTCAAAAAAACACTTTAAATTCACGCGTGAGCCGTAGAAAAAATCTACTTATAATGCATGCTTGATTTATTAATGCTAAAAATTTGAGATGATGAGAATTTTACTGACTAAAAAAATTGAAACAGTTATCCGATATTCCACTAATCCATCCCTTAGCGGGTGGGGTTCTCTTTGCGGGTCCTCGGGAAAAGATTCGCCCGGGGACTTCAAGGGTACTTTACCACTCCCGGCAGAAAAAAAGGCTCTGGTTACCTTAGCAAATGTTCCCGCACCGAGTGGAAGACTTGAAATTTACCATCGGCAAATGAAGGGTTAAAGCGATCTCTACGAATGGGCACGTGCCGCGCGAAAGTGAAACCTCCACCTTCAGGGTCAGTGTGCACTTAACCGGCCACGAAAAATCGGCCAGCGAAAGTGGGAGTGGTGAAAGTCGAGGCTGGCCGACACGCACGACACATAAGCGCGTTTGCCAAACGCGGCGTCCGCCCTTATCCCTCAGAGATTGAATGAATTGGGAGACGTTTTATCGTTTTGTAAAGGACATTCGAAAACCAACAAATCTAATGGGTTCTCGAGGATTAGTATCAAATTTTCTTATCTATATTCCGTACTCATTCCTAAGTTTGAAGTGACGGAATGTTTCGTGTAGTAAATGTGGTTTCAGAGAGCCTATAACAAATGTATTCGTTTGATTTAAACCACATTTAAGGAATTTGGTGCATATGTTTTTTTTTTATTTGTTGAGTTTTAAGTGTTTCACATCACTCTAATTTGGAGTTAGAACCGAATAAAACTTCCGCAATGTGATACGCCTGCTGTAGCTGCATTATGAACGGCAGGATAATGAATTTATATTGTATTCTGCACCCTCACGTATCTGCTTAATTCATCAAGTAGAGTATAATATTCATTTACCACTTTTCGTTATTTTTGCCACAAATACATACGAAAATGTGGAAAATGTAATATAAAAAATATCGATCTCAAATCGCGCGAAGGTTGTATTGTCAGCTAAAAATTTCTTGGGCGCAGAAAATAGTGTAAATGAATAGGCGTTAACTCCCTTTGCTTTGGCATTTTTGTAGGCCAAGTCAAAAGAAGTTTTCTGTGGATAAACCCCCACCGAAATCATGGTAATGCAATGTAGCGTAACTAGTGGAACACTTAGCCGGCAATCGAGAGCTGAGTTTCCCGCTCCCTTGGACTTTCCCGTGGTCACTTATGTTAATTTCCCCGCGTGTGACGAGTGCGGATGATACGAAATCCCCGATATTACGAACTATTCTTTGGTCCTTTAGGGAATTATTTCCTTTTTTATAAAAAAATTAGGGTTATCTTCGCTACTTAACCGTTCCTTGCCTTATCACCAGTTGTTCTCACGTGTGGCCATCACAACATAGTTCAACTGTTGATCTAATCCTTCCCTTTTCGATGGAAAGGGTAGGACGATGATTAAATCTTAAGGATCTGTTGCTTAAATAAAGACGATATCTGGAATATTAGCCCGCAATCCTGTGATTTATAGGGAAAAATCCTTTATTATTGATATAACGAAATCCCGTGTATAACAAAATAGAACGATGGTCCCCTGAAATTCGTTATAATCAAGTTTAACTGTACTTAGATAATGATAATAATATGTTATCGTTTCCTTTCAGGATGAAACCCGACTCGGAGCGGGGCGACCTGCCCTCGCCCGTGGCCTCCAGGGGGAACGACGGCCCGCGGGTCAAGCGAGAGAGCGAGGACGCGGGGGTCGTGTTCGACGGGGGCGGCGGCCCCAGCCCCGCCTCCTCCCCCCGCAAGGCGGAGGCCTCCCCAAACTTCTGGTCCCACCCCGCCCCACCCTCCTCCTTCCCCGCCTCCCCCCTGCCCCCCTCCCCCTCGTCCCCCGCCCCCTCCACCACCACGCCCCCCTTCCGCATCAACGGGGTGAAGCCGGAGCTGATCAGCGGGGGTTACGTCAACGGGGGAAACAAGGTGCCGCCACCCAACTCGCCCTCGTCCAGCTCATCTCCGTCGTCTTCGGCGACGATCTCTTCGGCGACGCCGACCTCTTCCACGTCCGCCGCCCCGACGTCTTCGTCCCAGCAGAACATGAGGATGCGCGCCCCCACGGTGGTGATGGGGGAGGTTGGTGGAATCCGCACCATGGTGTGGTCCCAGCCGGGGCAGAGACCGGACGCCTCTCCGGTCAGCACGCTCGACGACCCTTTAAGGCAGTCTGTGGCTGTTGGGGGACTCCTAGGGCTCTCCCAGGAGCCCCCCTTGCGCAGGGTTGGTGGGTTTCCGGGGCACTTCCAGCACCAGGGAGGTGGTGGTGGGGGTGGTGTTCCGACTGCGGTGGTGACCTCCGTGGGGCACCACCACCATCCGAGCCCGAGGCACCAGGCTGCGACGGCACCGCGGTTCCCTCCGCTCAACATGGAGAGGCTGTGGGCGGGTGACCTGAGCCAGTTGCCCTCCGAGGCGCTGAACTTGTCCTCCCCTTGGATGGTACCGAGGAAGGGTGGGAATAAAGGGGATGACCTGATGTTGTTGGATGGGCCAGGAGGTGGGCAGGTGGGTGGAGTGCCAGGAGGGGGTGCATCGCAGGTGATCCTCCTGCCAGGGTCAGGGGTGACGCCCACCGTGCACTCGTCTTCGGTGACGACGGTTGACGACGAGGAGCAGGAGCAGCCAATGATCTGCATGATCTGTGAGGACAAGGCAACGGGCCTGCACTACGGAATCATCACGTGCGAAGGGTAAGCATTTCATTTGCTTCCAATACTATTTCTTGCTTTGCTATTTCTCCTAGCTGATTACCTAGGAATATTAATGCAAAGTTGTAGCATAACAGATGGGGTTCCCAAAGAAGTGCTGGACATTAGGTGAAACAAAGAAATTATAATTAGAATTCTGCTGTGTGAACATCAGTTGAATTCCCCTGATGGCATAAATTGCATATGTATTGGTTGAAGAAATCAATATAGCTTTTTTTCCACAAGTCTTACTTTGATACAACACATTACAACCGCTAGGTCACCATCAGGCACATCAGGCCTGATGAGGACCTGTTTTCTTCAACCAATATGCATTCTTTCCACTACATTTTTCCTGCCTCAGTATATTTTATGTGGTATAAAATACCATTAACATTGAATACCGTCACGGGAATTTCAAGGAAAATCAACAAGATTTTACCCTTCCCATTAAAAGTAGCTTATAAAGTTCTTGTATTGTTATTTGACCGGGATCCTACAAATAATATGTATAAAGCGAGTAAGTTAGGGATTTGGAATCTTTCAGGGAAATATTAGTGCCCTAATCAGTATTAACATCCTATCAGAATATTAACTTGAACTTACTACATATTATCTGTTTCTTTGGAATCCTACCTACTTTGTCATTCATTGAGTTGTGCCCCATTCTTGATTACTGAAATGTCCTCACATTATTCATTTTCATATACAATTTTTTCAACAAAAGCGTAAAGTAGAAGTGAAGCAATAATTTGATCTAACATTGTCCAATTTCAGATGCAAAGGCTTTTTCAAGCGCACAGTCCAGAACCGTCGAGTGTACACTTGTGTTGCAGATGGTAATTGTGAAATCACCAAGGCCCAGCGAAACCGTTGTCAGTATTGCCGCTTCAAGAAGTGTATTGAGCAAGGAATGGTTTTGCAAGGTAACTATATGATTATTATTTCCAATTATTGTCCATTCTTTTTTCCTTTATATTTTTTTCATTCAATATTAATGTCTCAAAATGTCCCTATGGTTAAAATTTTGATGCATACTTGGTATTACCTTGAGTTCATAATTGCTGTATGCTCTAACTAATTTTTCAATACATCATTCCTTTCATTAATAATTCAATAATGGTCATAACTTAATTTGCATATTTCATTTCTTTGTGTTTCCATTGAATCAATTAGCATTCATAATTGGAAAAAGGAACTTCATTAATGAGTTCCATTTAATATCTTTTAAGATTTTAAGATTGTGTTATCCTGAGAACTGTTTATTCTTTTTCGAATGAAGAAAAGTAAAAAATCTGTACAAACTGTGATACTGAAATATGTATTTTTTAAATGATTCTCATTAGTACTTGTAATGATTCTTTGTTTTCTTTTCTTTTTTAACTAAGCTGTGAGAGAAGATCGCATGCCTGGAGGTCGAAATTCTGGTGCTGTGTACAACCTGTATAAGGTAATGTGTATAGTATATACTCTGTCTCACCAACTTGTGCTTACTAGCTAGAAATTATTATTTTCTATTTATCTTTAAAACATATTTAAATTTTTTTGGTAAATTTATTCATTAAATTACTGTTTTTTTCTATACTCTTTCATCTCAATATAATCTTTTATTTGACTCTTTCCGAATTTAACACATTTTGTACTGGTGTTTCAAGTAACTCCCTAATCTCTTGTATACTTACAGTCCACCTCTGATTCTATACTTTTACAGGGCATTCACTTGAAGTATATGAGAGTAACAGTATAATGCTCTAAAAAATCCCTACAAAGTAGCAATCTGCTATGCTTACTACCTCTGAAACTTTTGAGTTTTTATTATCCTTACTAAGTGACATTTGAATGGTGTTCTACTTTTAAATGATGATCAGAATTGGCAGTTCTCACGCAATGGACGCTACTTGAAGCATTTTTATGTACAGGCAGGCTCTCCAGGCATAA
Organism: Ischnura elegans; assembly: GCF_921293095.1. NCBI lineage: Eukaryota > Metazoa > Arthropoda > Insecta > Odonata > Coenagrionidae > Ischnura > Ischnura elegans. Next base: position 33,311,708 of record NC_060257.1, on the reverse strand, counting down.
AATAGTGATTTAAAAATCAGTTAAGTTAGCTCTGTTGTGAGAAAGTTATGTTGAAGAAGGATAAGATGTTTGTGTTGAAAAATTTATTTGAGTAAATGTTGGTTTAATCATTCCAAATAAAGAACCAATATGCCTAAGGTTCCCAACAAAAGTGATTCCGTTCATGAAGCTGAAGCTAATTCAGCTAGGTGATATTCATTAGAATTTGAGATATGTGCAAATTGTTTTGGGCAATTTTAGGAGCATCCACATTTGGACCACTTGTGCATTCATATTGTATGTCTTTCAAATCAAAGAATTGATATCATAAAGTCCGAAATGTAGGTCATGACAGTCCGTTGAACACCGCCACCTTTCTTGTATACAGTATGTTTCATGACCAGGTGTAAGTCACGTTATTTCAATTTCACTGTCACATTGTGCAACATCATCTCATCTGATGATGGTTGCGAGAAAACTTCCAGCTCTATCCAAACTCCTCCTCCCTGAAAGGCTTTGATGTGGCGGGGAGGAAGGCAGTTTTCATCTTTCATAATGGGTTCATCGACCCTAGAGAGTGAAAAAGTGGAAAAGGGAAATCTGCGTTTGGTCATGGAGCATGAAACCACTGGCAGAAAAGAGGTTGGAGGGGGGAGGTGCTGGGATATTTGCCAGAGGGAGGGGAATTAAGGTCACAGCAGTGACTTTCTCTTGCTGCCTCGAAGTGAAAGTGTAGGTTGAGCATTGGGGGGGGCCAACCAGGAAGCACAATCCGAGTGCCAAGGAAGGCATTGAACATTCATCTGTTGAGGTCACCAGTGACTGCAGAACGAAAAATTTAAAAAAAAACTTTCTATTTTTGGTACTGATCCTATCTCGGGAGATATGTTTGTTCTCCTTTGGCACATTTTCTGTTTTCCTAATCCCTCTTAGCACCTCTCAACATTGAAGGCCAATGTTTTATCTGTGCACTGGTCATAAAACTACTTTATTTAATTTATAATTTTAGTTTGTGAGCATAACATTCACCCCAGGGCATAAACCCAACCCAAGGTGTAGTTATAGGGTGCAGAACTGAGCATTACTCAGTTGTATTTATGTGAGTAAATATTCAGAAGTCTCTTGCTTTTTTACAAAAAAATGTATAATTCTACGGTAATTTTAAAATCAACGTATATTTCAGCAGCTGAGGGTTTATTAAAAGTTTGAATAAAATTACTGGGGGCATTCACTAAATCGTTTTGGTGATAAAACTTAGGTATTTCATATTTTCAATCATTATGGCTTGATAATTGAAGATACATAATACTAAATTTTTCATTCCACCATTTGTGACACAAATGAAGCAATGCATATTACTGTTTCCAAGTACAATTTGGTTTAGGTACTCTGGTAGAAGTTACGTTTTTTTTTGTTACCATCATGTTTACAGAGACAAGACTTGTTTCTCATATTTACTATTTACAATTCAAGAGAAATGTCACTTCTTCACGCTGTGCTTTGTTCACTGCAGGTCAAATACAAGAAGCATAAGAAAACGGGAGGCAAGAACGGCCAGGTGAAAGCAGAGAAGGGAAGCATCAACGCTAATGCAGTCGTGAATGCAGCTGCAGTTGTGACTGCAGCGAGCCTACAGCAACAGCAGCAGAAGTCGATGATGCTGATGTCCGGAGGTGGGAACACGGTAGGGGGCAACCCAGGCCTACCATCCTCTGTGCAGACCACACTGATGGGGACGACTGGCGTGGGCCTCACCCCAACGCCTACGACCCTTTCTTCATCATCCTCTTCTTCGTCATCGTCATCGTCCTCTTCATCGTCCATCTCGGCCGCTTCACCCCAAGATCACCTCCCCAACGGCCCCCAACACCACATGCACCAGCATTACCACTACCTCCAGCAGCAACAACAACAGCAACAGCAGCAGCAACAACAAAACCAACAGCAGCAACAGACGCACCTACACCAAGGGGCCGGGACCAACGTTGGATCAACGCAGGTGAGTTTGCTTAGGAAGTACGTACATAGTGGGCATTGAGGCATTTGGTTCAATGCAGGAGCTAGGTTCACTGTGAAAACTACATACTTAAGTCTACGGAAAATCATAGGGTTTTTCTTCGCCATAGGAAAATCTTTCCTTTCTGTAGATACAACAAATTATGGTTACGTACCTTATTTCTCCGAGTATAGTCCCCCTCTGAATATACTCCCCCCCCCCCTAATTTTGAGGCTTCAGTTTCGTAAAAAGTTAAAAAAATGCGTTTGAATCTAGTCCCCCCCTTTACTTTTGCCACAGGCATTTTTGGAAAAAAAGTGGGGACTATATTCAGACATTTACGGTAAGTAGTGGCCCCCCCCAGTGAGAAATGGGTGGTGGAATCCACGTGGAACCCACGTGGAGAATTAATGTGGATACCACGTGTTTTTGGTCGTGGAATCAACGTGGAACCCACGTGGAAATTTGGTGGAAAAATTAAAACAGCAGTTGGTGCTGTCCTAAAACCATTAAAACCTCAACCACTCTATAGCTAAACCTTCTATATATGTGTCTACGATTTTTCATGCGCTCTCATGGCTGCCTTTCCACGAATTATATAAAAATAGAATGTGCGATACATTTTCACATAACTAGCGTGGTTTCAGGATGATAAATGACGCAATGTCACCAGAGAGTTAAGTTCCACAAATTAGAAATTCTGTTTAACATTTTATGATAATCACCACAAATCCACTTGAAATCAACGTGGATTCCACGTGGGTCCAACCACTCAATATCCACCACCACCATATATCCACCACTCAACGTGGATTCCACGTGGGTTGCACGTGGATTCCACCACCCATTTCTCACTGGGCCGTAGCCCAGGCGTGATGATGGCGTGGGGTTTCCTTATCCCCTCCCTTCCAATCCTATCCTCATCCCAGAGGGGACGGTTGGATCCCCATCATGGCGGTGCTTGTTTACTTTTTTCCTTCCCCTCCAAACCCCTCCTCAGGGTGACTAGGCGAATAAGTCTCAGACATGCTTCCTGGCCCTGGAGCATTGTATCCTCGGGCCCTCATCCACTGTAAAAACTTCTCAACACATTCAGTGCAACCTTGTCAATTGATGTCATACAAAACCCTTGCAGGGACTTATCAGCAGCATCCATGAAGAAGGCCTTGTTCTGAATATAAGCGTTCAATGTGGGAGGGAGGGCTAGCCAGGTTATTTATTAATAATCCCCGTGCTAAACTACGTTTATCTTTATTTTATAACCTTTATTTACTCCTTTAATGAGTAAAATCCCACTTGTGAGAGGCTAGTGTCGAGAATAATACTTATTGATGAGTTATTGAAAAATAGAAGTGAAATTGTTTGAAATCCATTGTGAAGATTTGTTAAAACTAAATGAGGTTGGTGTAGGGAGGTTGATTTATTGGTTGACGATTTTATGTGCAAAGTATGGTAATAATAATAGTAATAATGTAGTCTTTATTTCCATATAGTCTTAGAGACATTTGAAGGCGTCAAACAAAAAATCTCTCATTACATTAGAGAGAAACATAAATAATCGTTACATAAAAACAAACATAACTAACGCATGACATACGTACATTCCTAAAAATTTACAGTTCTTAATATACAGCATTGGAGCATGATGTTACGGCTATGTCAAATATTAGTGATGAAGCCAATATGCCATGCTAAATAAAAAATAGCTATGTTTAAAAATATTATATCCCACCTAAGACTGGCGGTATATGATAGGTCAGCATTTCACTTTCTGGAGGTGAATGAGTTGTTGATGATGGGTGAAGGAAAGGTGGTGTATGTTTTCCCTGTCTCTATTGTGATTTCTCTATTTTTCTGCATAGGCAATGCCACCTCCATCATCTCCCCACCATCAACATACTCAGCAGCAGTCACAGCAGATCCAACCACCGCAGACAATGCAGCAGCAGCCACAATCACAGCCATCGCCACATCATTTGGTCAACGGGCAAATCCTCAAGACAGCTCTCACCAATCCCAGCGAGGTGAGTGGAATCCAAATTTTGCTTAGATTTTGAAGCTGGAAATCAGCCTTAATCTCCATCTTAAGCTCAATTAAAAACTTCACGATCTTTATATCTGTAAAATCAGTCCTTTTTCCATTATTTTTGGACAAATACATCGATTCGAGTGCTCACAAAAAAAAATCCCAGTCACCAACCATAACTCACTTCCATTCCACTTTGATCATTCCTCAATACTCAGTTATCTTTGTTGTTTTATTAGCTATATTATTTGTTCATTTAAATTTTTATGATAGGGCTTAGTCTTTTTTTAGTTATTCCTGAAAACCCATTTGAAAATATGCCCTTTTTTTCCCCTAAAAATTTTAAGTTTTCAATTATGAATTACATATAAAGTAGTGATTTATTTAAAAAAAACTTAAATTACATTTTTACTTAAAATGTAGTCCTTCATGTATTTCTCGGGGTTGTTTAAAGAAAAAAAATGCCATCCCTTCTCAAGGGTGGAAGCTTCTGTTGGCACTATGTTTCTTTCAAACTTCTCTCTCTGCAAGTGGCCTTGTAAGTCATCATCTCACCATAATTAATTCTTCAGGTAATCCACCTCAGACAGAGATTGGATCATGCAGTCGTGAGTTCATCTAGAGACCGTACAGCTCCCCCATTTGAGGCCATGATTCAAACATTATGTGACTGTGATGAATTCCAGGATATTGCCACTCTGAGGGTAAGTGCCCATCAAATGGATTTGGGTTTCCTTGTATCAGTATTCTTTTGATACTTAAGTTGTCTTAGCACTATTTCAATCCAATCAAATATTTTATACCAGTTCCCCATCAAAAACCAGGTCAGGAAATTATGTAGTGAAGTCAGATCTGGAACTGAAATTCCTGATCAGGATGTTTGGGGTTATTTTTATTGGCTATTACACAAGAGTTGCTATCATATACTGTAAACCCACAATTGATTTCTAATTCTAAGTAAAATTTTAGTCAGGTTGCTAGTTAACAACAACTTGTTGTAAACTAACTAAATTGTTGTCTGATGGCATTAGAAGTGGATGTCAACAGTCATTCCATCATTTTGGATGTCAATCAGTTAAATACTAACTGGAAAAATGTTGGTGCCTTATCCATTTTTATGGGGAATATCACAGATGTCTATCTTTCTACAGTGACGAGTAATTGAATCTCACTCTATTCACTTTAGATCTATTCATGAGGATTTTAGTGTATCCAACTTCCTTTGCCAAAGAGAAGTTTTTATGGTCTAGCAAAAATCATGGTACATATATGCAAGTCCATCATTATCATATGTCTTGGATCAATTGTGTTTGTGTGAATGCTTACTTAAGTTCCTAGATGCTTGGATTTGATGTATTTTAATTTTAATGCCATTTTAGGGAGGTATTGGATTGTGCAGTTAACGATTTCTTTTGATCATGTATTTGTGGCTAGTTTTCCAAATCCAATTGTACTTGACCTGTTCTTCTTTTTGTTTTAGAACTTGGATGAGCTTCTTGATCATAAATCAGACCTTTCAGAAAAGCTCTGTCAAATTGGAGATTCAATTGTCTACAAACTAGTTCAGTGGACAAAGCGTCTTCCATTTTACTTGGAGCTTCCCGTTGAAGTAAGTATTAACATTTTCTTAAATGTTTGTGTTATAACTTCATTTTAAGTAGGTTAAAGCAGTTGGAATTGTACATTTTCCTTAGTAAACTGTGTGTTTGATTCGTAGGCATTATCAATTATCTCCAAATATTTTCATATAATTAATATTTGTGACTTTTTCAGGTTCATACACGACTTTTAACTCACAAATGGCATGAACTTCTTGTTCTTACCACATCTGCATATAAGGCCATCCATGGTTCACATAAAGTTGAAAGTGGGGAAATAACTGAGGCAGATTTTCCTCAAGAGGTAAGAAATATATGTACTATGAAATATTCTTCAAGCAGTTTTTTTATTTCAATTGCTACATTATCTTCTTTCTGACATCAAATTAGGCCTAAGATTTGTTCAAATACTAGCCAATACTGTTTTATTTTATTTTATAAGGGAATTTTTGATTTTCTGAGGGAAAAAATCCTCTTTAAAAGTTCCAAATTTTATTAAAGTAAGCTAATTTTATTGTTTTGTTGCCAGTCAATGTCATAAAAATTTACCTTTCCAATACTATTTTGTCACAGAAAAATAAGGTTAGTGAAACATTTTTAATAGGATCCGGTTTTATTGGATTTCATGTTATATACTTATGTTTAACTTCATTCTATTAATGGGAAAGTTTACATTACTTAATCAAAACACTATGGTATAAGTTTGCACGGAGGGGTTCTTCTGTACAAAATGTAGGGTTTTATCAGGAACTTAAGTGAAGTATGAATATTTATGTGGTTACTTTTCTTGGTACAAGTGGGTAAAAATTCAAAAAGATGTTTCGTGCATCAGAAATATCTGAAGTATAAAATAATCATTCATCTGTTTCAGGTTTCGAATAACTTGTGTACATTGCAAGCGTGTCTCCGATCCATGATGGGTCGACCAATCACGTTGGATCAGTTGAGGCAAGACGTTGGGCTCATGGTGGAGAGAATCACCCATGTGACCCTCGCCTTCCGTCGAATCAGACTGAGGATGGAGGAGTACGTCTGCCTCAAAGTCATCACCATGCTGAATCAAGGTTTGTTTACATTTCCTTCATGTGATAATATTGCTAGAGATATGTAATAACTCTACTAAGATATGTATTATAAAGGGCGCCTGTTGATAAGCCAAGAGTGTCTTAGTAGGGCCATAATGCTAATTTAATTAGTATGCATTTAATTTTTAACTGTCACAATGTAAAAAATTTTGTTATACTGTGCAATTTATTTAAATGTTACATACTTTTGTTACAATTATTGATTTTCTATATTAAGTAGATAAATAAATCAAATATAATAGTGAGAAAAAAATTATTTTACTTAGTTGCAATCTAAACCAAAAAGCATGCTCAATGAATTCATTTGTTCCAGGACGAGGTGGTTCAAGAGAACTGGAAATGATACAGGAGAGGTATATGGCTTGCCTTCGCAGCTACACTGACCATCATTTCCCCCAGCAGCCTACTCGTTACCATGAACTTCTACTCAGACTGCCAGAGGTTAGTATCATGTTCTATCTACATCTTTCATTTTCTGAATAACTTGGAAATTCAAACTGCATGTTATGGCTCTGGAGATACAGTAATGAAGTAAGTTCATTTCTACATTTATTGAAGGTTCTATGACCACAGAGTCAGGGGCGCAGCTAGGAATAAGGCTAGGGGGGGTTTTAGGCGCAACTAATACTTACGGGTGTGGGGGTATTGCATACCTTCCAGGGTAAGCAGGAGTTGCAGGGGGCCCTCCTCTAAAAACATTTGAAGAATAGTGGTTCAAAATGGAAACTTTTACGGCTTTCTTAGGGATATTTCATAAATCCTAACACTATTCTATCAGTAATACTGATCCAAATAAGTAAAATGGATTAAACTTAAAAATTTCTCTGAGCTCTGGGGGGGGTTTAATCCCCAAAACCCCCCCCTCCCTGCGCCACTGCACAGATTAACTTGCCCAGTGGTTAAAATTTCACTTTATTTAACTCCTTAGGTGCAATCAGCAGCTGCCCTCCTTCTTGAAAGCAAGATGTTCTACGTTCCGTTCCTCCTCAACTCAGCCATTCAGAGGTAGTACTTGCCATCACGGGCATCGTGCCACAAGCAGACGTTCCCGTTACTCCTCTGTTTGGTGACTGATAAGACCCAAGGCCTCTGCAGCACCCCGTGAGATGTCAGCATACATCAGACGGACGGACGGAAAAAGCAGCATTGCTTTAGATCCCTTCCAGTAGCAACAAAGTTAGGTCTTTGACCAAATTGTTGGGACGAGTGAGGGCTTTGGCGATCAAAACAAAACCCTCTTCATGCGGAGGTAAGTTTGGTGTGTGCTCTGAGGGCACCAACTGACTATCTTCATGGCATCGCAGCTTTAGACTCACGACTGTGAAAAATCTCTCGCCCAGTATTGCACGTGATGTGCAAGGAACTGTAATGACAATTGAGAGAAGTCTGTTTGTTTCATTGTCATGGCTGCAGTTATAGGGGTTGGGTGTCAGTGTTCAACGCCAGTGATAAATTTTTGCCGTTGTAAATTTGTTTTCAAGTGTTGAAGGACTCATGTGGTTTTTTTTCCTGAGTCTTTTGTGTACATAGCGAACACACTTGTGAGTTACTTCCTCAGGAGAATGGACTGTGGAAGAAGTTACCGAATGAGATGCATAGCTGTTGAAGTTTGTTTCACACGGCTTAATCTCCAAATTCTCGTAGTCGTTGCATCAACGCAGGTTGATTGCCGACACTACAGTGTTCATTACCGCCTGGCATAAAGCTATGAATAGCCGAGCTCAGGAACAATAGTTACCATTTACATTGAATCAGAGTGACCGTCTTATATCAGTCTAGGAAATATTTTCCACTGTGTTACATTTGATGAGAATAGGCGGGGAGGGTTAAATATGTTCCAAAAAAACACAGACGGTGGTTTAGTGTTACCCACACTTTATTCTTCATGTATGCAATGGAAATAATTCATATTTTGTAACTAGCTTTCTGTGAAATGTGTTTGGTAATGTAGGAATGCATTTCCTAGGACATTGTACAGAGAATACTTGTGTGATGCAAATGAGAAGACTCTAGTAGACGAAGAGGCCTGACAATGTTGGCATTGGTTACCCTCAAGAAGCAATGAAGTCGTTGATGGTAATGGCTGAAACAATGCCCAAAAAATAATGTTGTTCTTGAAAGTGAGTGGTGTGGAGACGAAAATATGTCCAGAGTAAGGGAATAAGGAATTTGGCATGCAACCATGGCACAATTTGGAGAAGCGTATGGTGGAGTTTCCTTGACTGCCTAAGAAAAATGGTTGGCCATTGAAAAAAACCTTGCCGCTAAGAGACTGCACTTAATAAGAAGGCCACCAACAATGTGGAGAGGACCAAAACAAGGCTGATGAAGGCTCTGCAGCAAGCACGCATTAAATTCTTCATGACACATGAGGATATTGCTCAACTTGCTAACTGCCCATCTCATATTTATACACAGTTTTTTTCCCATAAGTTATATCTTCCTCAAAAACAGTATGTTCCACTTAATTTTTAAACTGCATTCCCTTTTTTATACTGATACAATGCTTTCACTTGTTACAATGAATTAAAAACATTTGCAGTGAGGGTCAATGGATTACAGTCTCAATGAACGTTTTCGTTTTTGATTATGAGATATCATTTTTGTCTCTCTCTTCACTTGCCTCTTGTTTTGAGTTTGTTTGAAATGGAATGTGCTTTTGGTACATCTCTCAGGCAATCATGAGCAAGGAGCCTGTCAGAAAATGTCCTGTTGTTGTTATTTAGTGAAAGAAATCTCTCTTGTCACTAGATGTTGAGTTTGATGCAATTTTTTTTACAAAATTAATTCTACTGTGCATCGTACGAGAGTTATATATTTTGTACAAAATTTGGACAAACTTGTTTTATAAAATGTATGCAAGAGGCTTTCTAGTGAAATTCATGCTTCTTGCCTCACTCCTTTTGTTTCATAGTTCATTTGTAAGTGAAAGCAGGCCAAAGCGACTAGCTGCCAAGTGGGTGTCTTCTGCCAATTGTGTCGACTTCCACGTTCCCCTCAGCACTTGCTCTCACGTTAGCACGTAAAGAAAGGACTTGTCCCATTGTTTACTGCCCACTGCTCAACAAGACCACAGTTACCAATAGCCACTGCATGTTTGCGCTAGTGTCGTACATGTGTATTTGTTCTTCGTTTGTCGGTTAACGACAAAAGAGTTTGTTCCTTTACCGGCAGCATTATTCCTTTTTTTATTTTGCTTGCCCCTTCCTAGTGTTGTCTTAAAAATGTTCACTACACAGCCCCCAACACAAGTTTATGCAGAGAATTTGTGGATCACCTCGGGATATGGTTTTTTTCCATTTCCTTCTCCTCTGGATAATTTTTTTTTGCTTGAGGCAGACGTGAAAATATATATAAAGTTTTAAAAATGTAGGTTCAAGAAGAATAAAACCATGATCTCCATGTTCTCTGTCCATTGTATATTTGCCTGTTTTCTTTTGTTTTCATGTTTGTGTGTTTGAGAGATTAAAAAAAGCATCTGAAAGATTTTTTTGTGTATAAAAGTGTTGGACATTGTATAAAGGTACAATCATCTCATGGAGATGAATTGTCAATGAATATATCCGAGAGTGAAACACTGTGAAGTTTGTGAATTTCGATTGAGAAGAATTTGCTAATGAGGCAATTTTTACTGATGTGTAAAAATAATATATTGCATGTTTGTTGTCAGTATTGTCAGAGAATTTATATACATATTATATATACATATATATTATATCTATATGATGATGAGATTTATGATGGCCGAAAAAATACTGGGTCAATGGAAAAACCCATGATAAACTTCCTCGCCAAAAGCTTGGATTTCCTTGACTACGGCAAGCCTTTGAATTGACTAATGACATGACTGTTTGCTTAAGAAAAGGATTTGTACAGAAAAAAAATGTTGATAAAAATAGTGATGATTGTGTAAGTAAACTCCCATGTTGTCTTAGATAAGGGACTCTGCTAAGGAGTGACTCCTGACTCATGCGGATGAGGAAATATAAGCTCTTGAAGCTGCTACACTTTTTGCGATATTTTGCGTACTGCCCAGCAAAAGGAAAAATTATGCATAGCTCTGAATCTGAACCCTCCTCTACTCCTTTTCACAGCTACTTTGCCCTGTGAGCTCATCCTCACAATCATTTCTTCACTGCCATGGTAATTGCGGACATGCTTAGAAGTTTACATGAAATGTCTTGAAATACTTTCCTATCCTTCATTTGCATTTTCTTGTCTTGAAAACATTGTACTTTTCCATTTTGGTATCCACTGAGACAATACCGTTACTCCTGTACATACATTCAGTTACTTCTGGGTAATTTTAAGTGAAGATAAAGTCTGCTGCCTCATCATATAGATGCAATATTCATAATGCATTCAACAATTATTGGACAGATTTGTTTGTTTCACGTAAGATTGCCATGCATTTATCCTAGTTCATCTTTTTACACTCACAGTAATTGAATAGATGAGTTTTAAATATGAACAATATCTCACACTGAGCCAACATTTAATGATTGTGATATATAATTTTCCATGTTCAATTCCATTGCATTTTTAAATTTTGATTGTTACTAGGGCTTAGAGCTGACAGTATTTTGAAGCTATAAAATGAAATTTACCCTTGGCTTTGATAATGAAATTCTTTTTCGCGTCTATAATATTATTATAGTGATTTGTCTGCTCTTCTCTGCATTTATTTTATGCTGGAAACAGCAGACATCTTTCTGGATAACTAACTGTTGGATTCAAAGTTGCAATAATATGATGGAGCTCTTAGCCTGAAACTACTTTATTTTCACTTCCAATTACCAAAATTTCCTGTTGGGGCCATACTTACATGAGACATTGTCCCCAGAATTGTTTTGCGGTGGAGGATGTGACTGTCATTTACAATTCTTCAGCTATATTCTTTCTCACAAATGTCCTTTGTATTTGAAGACTGACTAATTACCCATAGGGAGCATGGGAATACCCAAACTTGGGATCGCAGGCTGTAAACATGTTAAGGAAAGAAATTAGGCAGATTTCAGAACTGTGAAGGGTTTAAAATAGTCTGAAACATAATTATAAATGTAGAGGGGGATGGGTTCTTTCATCTGGAAAACGTTGGTGCAATATGAAATGTGTTCGCAAAAGATTATTGTGAAACCGATGAAGGAGAAGTGTCTTGCACCATTTTGACTGCAAAATGGAGACTAATCAAACTTGTGTTTGATGCCTTGTACGTAGTCTCTTCTCGATTCTTCTTTTTTATACACACATATTATGAGTACCCTACCCCACAATTTTGAGGAAAACGTTTTATTCAATGAGTAAACTGTGCTATTTTGACTGTAAATGCACGTACGAACTATCTGAGGAGAGATAGTGAATTTTAAAAGCAGAAAAAAAAATATACGATAAAATAACTGAAATTGAGAAGACTGTTCATATATCCTAGGCTGGCCATTGCCTGGGCAAGCGCATCCAATTATACTGTACCCTTCCCCTTCACTTTTTTAAGTCCATCTTTTACAATGAGGAGCTCTGTTAGCCAAGATTCCAAGGCTTGTGGTAGAGAGATTGTGGTGTAGTTAATGAAAACTTGATGTCATGTGATTTTTCTAAGTGACAAAAGAGATGTTTTTTGTCCTCCCAATTCCAAGCAATGACTGACTGACACAATTTTACTTAAAGCATTAAAAAAAACTATATAAATATATATATTAAGGTTCCCTGTTCACCATGCTCCCAACCAATCCATTTCATAAACCACATTGACAACCACCAACCAAATACGTAAAAAAAATCCACAAAAAGTTATTTGTAATTATTATACTGTGAATGAGAGGGAGGGAGAGTGAGAGAAAGATAACCTCTTTAAAAATTATCACTTTCTGGTTGTTAAGTTTTTTCTGTGTTAGGGGGGGCTCTGAAGTCTGTAGTGTTTGTAGAAAATGAAACCTTGTAAGGATAAAAAAAAGTTGATGCTTGTGTATTTAAAATAAAATCCATGAGTAGGTCCATGTTCTCTTCTTTTCATTTACTAAATCATCTGGGCTGTCCTGTTTCCGTTCTTCCTTTACTTTTTTAGACCTGTGGTTGGCTCTGGTTTCTTCCTGTGTCATTATATATCTCAAAGAGATTACGGTGTATTCAGCCGCATCTTTCTCAGTGTTCAGGTGGTCATTATATGTAAACAGTTCTCAGGTTTCCATCTGGGTTAGATACTCCATCTCATATTTGCCGACATTTTGATGAATTACTAATTCATTGTCATCACGTTGATGGTTGGCTGGATGGCCACCAGGACCATTATGGCCTTCAACGGTCTCTCATCAAAACGTCAGGAATGATGTAGATGGACAATCTAACCTGGATGAAAACCCAAGACCTCTTTGCATAAGCCATTCGTCGGGAGAAAGTTAAATCGTTCACATATAAAGGCCTGTTTACACGATATATTAACACGTACGAGTTAATGTAGGTTTGCGTGAATGATTTTTGTGGACCGGAACGGAACATGTACGAATGCATGAACCAAATTAGAACAGGTTCTATTTTCTGTGCATGCATTCGTACAAGTTGGGTGGTTACACAGTGCATTTTGGCGTTCATTCTCGCGTTCATACATTTAGACATTAACCCGTACGTGTTAATGTACCGTGTAAACAGGCCTTAAGGGGTGATTATGTCAAGATCATTTCTTGAGAGCAAGTTGAATGCTATGGTATGCTGTGTGATTCTCATTTGTATCACTTCCATCTACTCGGTGATCAGTTGCGATCAAAGGTTTCCTTTGATCACCCTTTGCTCACCATACTGGTGACTGATCAGTACCATGATTTCTTGTTGATCAGTTTCATTATATATCACACCGCTCACCTTCTCAGTGATCTGGGGTGATTGCTAACTGTGGCTGAATGCACCCAATATTATTAATTAGAGGTATGCAAAATCCAGTTTTTATGTGACCAATTTGACTTAGCCATCCTTTTAGTTTGATGATCAAAGTGTGGTTATTGAATGATTACTCAAACATCGGCAGAGATATGGGACTTCATTCTACACGTGTCATGGAAACTTACGCCTATTGTTCTTTTCACCAGCTTTCTCAGGAGCATAAAATGGATGATTCAGCTTTTTTACAAAATACATAATATGTACTTTTCTTGTGATAGTTGTGGATATTCTGACGCTCCCAGATCATTTGTCAGCCTCGTCACGGAGATGGAAAAAGTCTCTTGTTTGCTCTAGTAGTTACCCTGTTACAGTATGGTAACTATGACACATCTACAGTGAAACCTCGATATAAAGACACCCCACGGTGCACTAATAAACACTCGCTATAGCGAATTGTCGCTTTACCGGAGGTGGAGCAAATAATAGCCAATATACCTGTTGCGAACAGATATACAGAAACAGGAGTGGTGTGGCGACAGATAAACATCTATCCGATAAACGTAAGCATAAATCCAGACGAAAGGCGATGTTTTTTTGCATCACTAAATTTCCTTACTCAAATAACGACTAACTATTCAAACAATTTATAAGCGCCGCACTGAATAAAAATCATGCAAAGCATTGTTTCGTCATCATTACATTTATCGAACGACAGTTTACCACAAATTTGAGACTGAGCACTCCATTAACTTCATTTCTAACAGTTCGCTAGCAATTACAGAGGTTAAGGAGACTTCATAAAAGTCTTCCGGCGGTAAAACCCTCGCTATTGCGAGAGCCAACACCGAAAGGGTCTCGTAAAAACGAATTCTTCAACACGCTTATTATAGGGCCAATTGACGGTGCATCGGCTATCTCTCGTAATAGCGGGGGTGTCGCTATAGCCCGTACTCGCTTTAACGAGGTTCCACTGTAGTTTGTTCAAAACAAAATAAGCCACATATTATTTTGCTGGCCATTTTCAAAATCATTCAAGAGCATCAAAATTATCATAAACATAAAGAAGCTGATGGGCTATGAGAGTGGTAAAAAGATCACATACATCACATAATCGCAAATAGATTGCCCCTAACATATTACGTTGACTGGGATTAGACACCTGCTGTCATGGGTTCGAGTCACTACTGAGCCCCTCTTGAGTCTCAGCGTAGGTATACTTAACCTCCTAATACATAGTTTCAGTTCCTGAGAAACCAGAAGGCAAGCTAGCAGACCAATGTGGTGGCCAGGAATTTCGTTCCGGAGGTCCAAAACCAAGGTGGAAAATTTTTGAAAAAACAGGTTACTAAGTAGAGGATTTAAACTAATTTCAACACCTTTCATAATCGAAAAAACTTCATTTGTCATGGAATCTTTTGTGAATTCATGATTTTACCATACATATTTTATTTTCTTTTATGAAGGAAGGAAATTGTGTTTTTATATTTCCGGGGGGTCCGGACCCTCTGCACCTCCCCCCTTGCAATGCCACACTGAAGTAGACCTCTCTCCATCACAGGAATACATGATCAACTAGAATTGTTTAGGAAATGAGAAAAAGAAATTCATTTGTTGCTATTACAGAGTGTGTCTTTGGCATTTTTATGGCTTTCAATGGGTGTTTATTATTTGAGTTTGCAATATCACTATTCCATAGTGGCCAATGAAATCCATATCTGACCTCAATAAACAATTTTGATTTTCTTCCTTGACTATCCTTTGAATGGATTCAGTTCTTCAATAATACTGTATTTGCAACTTTCATTATCTTATAGCAGTCACATTTTTCATTTCATTATTTCTTGCTTCAGCCATCAATTGCTCAAGTATGTCATTTTTGTTGTGAAATCTAACTTTCCCAATTCACTCTTGATTTCTTTGGCTTTTTGGGTTTATTTTTAATTTAACAAATGCCCAGTAAAATTTTAGAAAAGATTTGATGCCATAGTAAGCACTCGTGTTGGATGATGGGCATCTGACAAGAATCTCTTGTGTGATCTCTTTCTCAAGTGGGAATAATCATTCCCTTTGTGCTCTTAATATGCATATCATTATGTTTTGTCCCTTTTTCGGTAGCAGTACCAAGTCTTGCCTCTAATGTGTACTAAGCCTTCCATGGAGCATTGTCCATTATGGTGTGGAAATGTGGACATTGAGGAAAGAGGTTGAGAAAAAAGTTATTGAGGTAGGTATTCGCTATTTGTGGGTATGGAGGAGAATGTATAAAGTGGAATGGATAGTAAGAAAAAGAAATTAAAAGATGCTGGTCATGGCATGTGAGGAGAAGAAACATTTAGGGGAGATTTGAAGGATGTTTACATAAATTATTTCTTAAGATGCCAGAATTCATGAAATTGAGATTTTAAGCAGTGGCAGATCCAGGATTTCTTTCTGGGGGGGGGGGCATAAGCAAGGCCGTATCCAGGATTTCTTCTGGGGGGGGGAAGGCATAAGAATACCTCGTAATACAAAATGAGCGCAATGATAATGGGACTGTATTAAAAATGTTGCATATTTTTTAAGGATCTGGGGGGGGGGCACATAACCCTGTTGCCCCCCCCCCTTGATCCACCTATGATTTTAAGCGTATCCTACCTTAGAAATTCACCACATTAGATGAATATATATTTTCAACTGAAAAATTCGTTGAAAAAATTTTAGTTGAAATTCAATTTTCAAATGAAAAACTACACATGCATTTCAATTGAATATTTTTCAATTGGTGTTCGATTGAAATTTGGAAATTTTTCTATTAAAATTTTTATTCAACTGAAAAAGAGCCAAAATTGAAAAAAAAAATCAGAGAAAAATTGGAAAAAATTTAATCGTAGAAGTAAAAATTTGACATTGAATTTTTTTCTATTGAAAAAGTGCCAAATTTTAATTGAACACTTAAGTTGAATATTTCCATTAGGGGAAATTGATAGTTTGAATGTAGCGAGTAAATGGAGGAATGGTGTAAACTAAATGAGGGAAGAATGTAAAGTGAGGAAAGAGGTGGAAGTATGTTGAGTCTAAAGGATAGAATGAAAGGGAATAGGTTTTATTGTAAATATCAGAAGCAAATTGAATGCAGAAGGGAGGAAAGACTGGAGTTACTTGTAAAATGCTTCCTGTAAGTATACTTTCATCATCATCATAAGACAACAATCCTAAGATTGGTTTAACACAGCTCTCCATACATCTCTACTACACAGTAGACTGTTCATAGCAACATATTTCATCACTTTTATATCCTTTATAAACTTTCCTATACAACTCATTCCAGGACATCCCATGCCCTCATTTGAAAAGGCCAGATTGGTGCCCATGCGATGCCACTCTACGTGACGTCACAAGGACCTAGTTTCTGTACGAGTAGATAGGAGTTTTACATTGTCTGAGATTACCAATGCATGCATGAGGCACAGAGCTCAGGGAAACATCTCTTAATAATCACCTATTAAAATTGCCTAAGGTCGGAAAATTTCCTTCATTTGATAAGGTTGGAAGGGAGAGGTTTGAAGGGATGATAGGGTTGAGACATGGGACGAGGATATACTATATAATTTGGGATGCAATCAGCAAGGCTGAGTGGGAAAATTCATGAAAAATTAAGAACCTGCAAATTCATTATAGGTAAAATATATTATAGTTTACCGTTATAGAATAGACAAATCTTTATAAGTGATGTGAAATTTCCATTACATTTCCGGGATTAGGAACAAATCTGGTAATGTCATGACAGGAACACAGCTGGGAATTAAGGCTAGGGAGGGTTTTAGAAGCAACTTATGCAGGGGAGTATTGAATACGGAAGGTTTGGCAGCCTTCCCCCAGAAAATTTTTAAGATAAATGGTTCAAAATTGTGAGTTTTACGGCTTTCTGAGGGATATTTTATTAATCCTTACTCTATTCTGTGATTAATATTTATCCAATTATGTAAAATGGATTGCATTTTAAAATTTCTCTGAGTTCTGGGGGGGGGGGAGGAGGTTTTATCCTCCAAAACCCTCCTCGCTGCCCCACTGTGTCATGATACGAGGAGGAGGATGAAAGGTGCTGATGATAGTGGTCAATGGTGAACATTTTTCTGCCACTATAGTCTACTATAGCTATAGATGCCCTGAAGTTTCAAATCAGTTCACAATTGTAGCCTTGGCAGACATTCCTCTGACTTCATAGATTCCATACAATATAGATGGAGCATTGGTGAGAGCAGGGCCTTGGTCAATCCCTTTGACAAAGAAATGAACACTTCCATTGTCCCTTTTCATAACGCCTACGGTATCACCAACCTGATGACAAAGAAAATCAATAAAAATTCAATATTACCCAACCTGAAGAATAGGTGCATACTTCTTGAAGTTATACCCATATTTATCTCAATAGGTTCACCAAAGATTTATTTTCAGTCATAGCCTCTCTTCCTTTGCTTATCACTGCTGACCTAGACAGGCTTACTTGCAGACAATGTAAATGGAGTGATTAAAATTTTGGTATTTAATTTGATACAATTTAAAAAAATTGCAATATTGGAAAACTTAGAACTCTGCCACAATAACTATTGCCATAAACTCCCCACAAGTTTATGAATTTTGGGCAGAAACCCTCTTAAATTCTAAGGTTACGTATGTCACAAATTCACAAAAGCCTCAATTATCTGTCGTTCAATTGACCATCCATGTGAGGAATGTCCAGAAAGTAAAAATATCCAATTTTTCTATTGAAAACAAAAGAAATTTATTTATTTTTAATTACATGATATTGAAGGTATGCATATGATTTATTTTTCCATGTAGTCGGCTGCCATTCAATGCTAATTTTAAGCCATGGTGCAAGTGTTTTGATACCCTCCTCATAGAACTCTTCTAGCATTTGTCCTTCATTCACTTATTACATCTCCAGATTCACCTTGTCATCAGTTGAAATTTTTTCCTACCCACGTGAGCTTTCGGGAAGGTGAAAAGATGAACATCTGAAGGTGCCAAGCCAGGGTAGTGAGTAGGGTGGTTTAATATGTCCCAACCAAACCAATGCAAAAATTCCTTCTGCAACAATGAACGTTACAACTGCAAGCACTTTCGGGGGGATTTCTTACCAACATACTTCACAGAAGCGGCCACTAAGACGTGAGTTTTGATACTAATGAAGGTCACCAGGTCACCGGTGCCCACTGTTGTGTTCCCGTTGCGGGTACGTATGGGGGGGTGGAGGGGGCACGCAACCCCCCTTGCAGGCTACCCGATTTGCCGAACATTGCAGAAAATTATTTGTAGCTTTTGTATATGATAAGATAGAATTGTTTTGTATTTGCATATAATCAGTTTAAAAAAAAAACTCCCTTAAATTTTGCATGTAACTTGATTATTTCTCATTACGATAAAAGTATGGGCAGCTCAAAATATCTTTTGCACGTCCCTCCCCTCGAGTTTTTTCTGTATCCCTTACTGTTGTGTTCAGAGACTATCCCAAACACTACTCAGAGTGCCATCTATTGGAAAAAAATCCAGCAGCACAAGAACCCAACGGTACTCTTCCTTTCTGGACATGCCTCGTAGAATATCCATCAATCGCTTAGTGAATCATTCCCCCCAAACTCTCCCCTGTACTCCCTTTGCCTTACCCTTTTCCTTTTCCATTCCTCCTATCCTCCTTTGCCAATGGGGCAGAAACAAAAAATGAGTAAAGTATGATACTGATAACAAATGAAAAGAAAACTATGTACTTATCCATCAATTTATTCTCACGGTGCAACTATAGTTTAGATGCAGCAGCATCATCATCCGGTATTAAGGTTACAAGCATAAAATATGTCCTTATTTATCATGAAAAAGATGTATTTCTTCCTCTCCCACTGAATACGTATTTTAAGCTTGTAACCTTAGTACCCGCTAATGATGCCGCTGCATCGAAACTAGTTGTACTGCGAGAATAAATTGGTGGATAAGTACATACCCTATTGGAAATATTAAATTCCATTCAATTGTAAAGAGACAAATTTCAATTGAATATATGGAAATTCAATTGAATTACCATATATTCAATTGAAATTTGTCACATTAATATAATATTACTTTTCTTTTCACTTGTTATAATGAACTTCCACAAAGTTGAGCCGGAGACTGTAGAGATTATGATACTGATGCCAAAATAAAAATTGCTAAGAATACTATCATGGTTATATTCAAGGAAATACCTGTGGAATTGACAGTGGCATATCTTTATGGAGTCACTTGCAAGTGCAATGTGCAAAGTGTGAAAATTTCAGAGAGGGAAAAATCATCTGCTTAGACCAGGATTCATAACCAAGATATCCCGAATTTGCGTGAAGTGTTCTACCACTTGAACTACCAAGGCTCGGATGTACGCATGTTATAAAGGCTGCTTGCCACTGGCTAATATGTGGTTATTTTCTTGCGTAATGTCCATGGTGAATACCCAAGCATTCTAATTTCTGGCTTTTACCTCAGGAGTATGGCAGTATGCCCACAAACATGCTGCCATTTGGCATTGTATGTCTGGCAGTAGATGCCACCTTGTTCTCTAGAGCTATCTAAGTGCCAAAACACAATGTCTTAGTAGTTCAAGTGGTTAAAAAATTTGCAAAAATTCAGGAGATCTGGGTTCAACTCTTGGTTGAAGAAAATGATTTTTCCCCTGTAGAATTAATTTTCACACTTTGAATTTATCACCAATATCTTTCTTGTGCAAGTGTGCACACAGCAGACAGCACTTGCATGAGCTCTCTTTTAATTTTCAAGGAGATATCCTAAACCCATTTCCCATGATAGGGGCTTCGTTCATGTGGAGGTCCACCCCTGGAATCATTTAGGAAATTGCATTCCCGGAAATAGATTTTGACACTATTCCGGCTCTGAAAAACTAGATAAATGTTAACGAAAATTTCAATTTCGTGGGAATAATACCAAGAAAAGTGAGCATTTTACAGCTTATAAAATTTAAATGTGTTTTAGGGTTCTATTTTATATTTGATGATTTTTTTCCTTAAAACAGCGCTGAAATCTAAAATAAACTTTTCGAATAACCCTTTCAAAGAAAGCCCTCGGATTTCTTTTATCTTCATTTGTTTTTATATAATATTTTTACCCTCAGTATGTTGTAAATAAAGCAGCTAATAACAACGTAGAAACATATAATTGCAAGTAACACTTTGGTTCAATTGGGTTACCGATATAAGGCCCGGCGCAGAATCCCCGGCGACAAAACGATCGCCGACATAAGGCCCGACGACAAAATCCCCTGCCCGGCGAAAAAAACCCTGAAGCCCGGCGACAAAACCCCCTGAGGACATAAGGCCGGGCGACAAAATCCCCTCAGGACATAAGGCCCGGCGACAAAATCCCCTCGACAAAATCGGCAACAAAATCGCCACGGGGATTTAGTCTCGGGCGTTTTGTCGCCGCAGGAATTTTTTCTCGTGTGTTTTATCACCGCAGGGATTTTGTTTATGGCGTTTTGTTGCCGCGAGGATTCTGTCCCGGGCGTTTTGTCGCCACGGGGATTTTGTTGCCATGGGGATTCTGTCTCGGGCGTTTTGTCGCCACGGGGATTTAATCTCGGGCCTTTTTGTCGCCATGGGGATTTTGTCTCGGGCGTTTTGTCACCGCGGGGATTTTGTCTCGGGCGTATTGTCGCCGCGGGGATTTTGTCTGGGGCGTTTTGTCGCCGCGGGGATTCTGTCTCGGGCGTTTTGTCACTGAGGGGATTTTGTCTTGGGCGTTTTGTCGCCGCGGGGATTTTGTCTCGGGCGTTTTGTCGCCGCGGGGATTTTGTCTCGGGCGTTTTGTCACCGCGGGGATTGTGTTTCGGGCGTTTTGTCGCCGCGGGGATTCTGTCTCGGGCGTTTTGTCACCGCGGGGATTGTGTCTCGGGCGTTTTGTCGCCACGGGGATTTTGTTGCCATGGGGATTCTGTCTCGGGCGTTTTGTCGCCACGGGGATTTTGTTGCCATGGGGATTCTGTCTCGGGCGTTTTGTCGCCACGGGGATTTAATCTCGGGCCTTTTTGTCGCCATGGGGATTTTGTCTCGGGCGTTTTGTCACCGCGGGGATTTTGTCTCGGGCGTATTGTCGCCGCGGGGATTTTGTCTGGGGCGTTTTGTCGCCGCGGGGATTCTGTCTCGGGCGTTTTGTCACTGAGGGGATTTTGTCTTGGGCGTTTTGTCGCCGCGGGGATTTTGTCTCGGGCGTTTTGTCGCCGCGGGGATTTTGTCTCGGGCGTTTTGTCACCGCGGGGATTGTGTTTCGGGCGTTTTGTCGCCGCGGGGATTCTGTCTCGGGCGTTTTGTCACCGCGGGGATTGTGTCTCGGGCGTTTTGTCGCCACGGGGATTTTGTTGCCATGGGGATTCTGTCTCGGGCGTTTTGTCGCCACGGGGATTTTGTTGCCATGGGGATTCTGTCTCGGGCGTTTTGTCGCCACGGGGATTTAATCTCGGGCCTTTTTGTCGCCATGGGGATTTTGTCTCGGGCGTTTTGTCACCGCGGGGATTTTGTCTCGGGCGTATTGTCGCCGCGGGGATTTTGTCTGGGGCGTTTTGTCGCCGCGGGGATTCTGTCTCGGGCGTTTTGTCACTGAGGGGATTTTGTCTTGGGCGTTTTGTCGCCGCGGGGATTTTGTCTCGGGCGTTTTGTCGCCGCGGGGATTTTGTCTCGGGCGTTTTGTCACCGCGGGGATTGTGTTTCGGGCGTTTTGTCGCCGCGGGGATTCTGTCTCGGGCGTTTTGTCACCGCGGGGATTGTGTCTCGGGCGTTTTGTCGCCGCGGGGATTCTGTTACGGGCGTTTTGTCGCCACGGGGATTTTGTCTCCGGGCGTTTTATCACCGCAGGGATTTTGTCTCGGGCGTTTTGTCACCGCGGGGATTGTGTCTCGGGCGTTTTGTCGCCGCGGGGATTCTGTTTCGGGCGTTTTGTCGCCGCGGGGATTTTGTCTCGGGCGTTTTTTCACCGCGGGGATTGTGTCTCGGGCGTTTTGTCGCCGCGGGGATTCTGTTTCGGGCGTTTTGTCGCCGCGGGGATTCTGTCTCGGGCGTTTTGTCACCGCGGGGATTGTGTCTCGGGCGTTTTGTCGCCGCGGGGATTCTGTTACGGGCGTTTTGTCACCACGGGGATTTTGTCTCCGGGCGTTTTATCACCGCAGGGATTTTGTCTCGGGCGTTTTGTCACCGCGGGGATTGTGTCTCGGGCGTTTTGTCACTGAGGGGATTTTGTCTTGGGCGTTTTGTCGCCGCGGGGATTTTGTCTCGGGCGTTTTGTCGCCGCGGGGATTTTGTCTCGGGCGTTTTGTCACCGCGGGGATTGTGTTTCGGGCGTTTTGTCGCCGCGGGGATTCTGTCTCGGGCGTTTTGTCACCGCGGGGATTGTGTCTCGGGCGTTTTGTCGCCGCGGGGATTCTGTTACGGGCGTTTTGTCGCCACGGGGATTTTGTCTCCGGGCGTTTTATCACCGCAGGGATTTTGTCTCGGGCGTTTTGTCACCGCGGGGATTGTGTCTCGGGCGTTTTGTCGCCGCGGGGATTCTGTTTCGGGCGTTTTGTCGCCGCGGGGATTTTGTCTCGGGCGTTTTTTCACCGCGGGGATTGTGTCTCGGGCGTTTTGTCGCCGCGGGGATTCTGTTTCGGGCGTTTTGTCGCCGCGGGGATTCTGTCTCGGGCGTTTTGTCACCGCGGGGATTGTGTCTCGGGCGTTTTGTCGCCGCGGGGATTCTGTTACGGGCGTTTTGTCACCACGGGGATTTTGTCTCCGGGCGTTTTATCACCGCAGGGATTTTGTCTCGGGCGTTTTGTCACCGCGGGGATTGTGTCTCGGGCGTTTTGTCGCCGCGGGGATTCTGTTTCGGGCGTTTTGTCGCCACGGGGATTTTGTCTCCGGGCGTTTTGTCACCGCAGGGATTTTGTCTCGGGCGTTTTGTCGCCACGGGGATTCTTTTTCGGGCGTTTTTTCGCCACGGGGATTTTGTCTCGGGCCTTTTTTTCGCCGCGGGGATTGTCTCGGGCATTTTGTCACTGAGGGGATTTTGTCTCCGGGCGTTTTGTCGCCTCGGGGATTCTGTCTCGGGCGTTTTGTCGCCACGGGGATTTTGTCTCGGGCGTTTTTTCACCGCGGGGATTTTGTATCGGGCGTTTTGTCACCGCGGGGATTCTGTTTCGGGCGTTTTGTCGCCACGGGGATTTTGTCTCGGGCCTTTTTGTCGCCGCGGGGATTCTGTTTCGGGCGTTTTGTCACCGCGGGGATTTTGTCTCCGAGCGTTTTGATACCACGAGGATTTTGTCTCGTGCGTTTTGTCACTGCGGGGATTTTGTCTCGGTAGTTTACTCGCCGCGGGGATTTTGTTCCAGGTATTTTATCTCGGGTCTTTTGTCGCTGTGGATTTTAGGAGCGGGCCTTTTGACTGCGACCGGGTTCAATTAATATAAGTCTTTTTTTACACCTTTCACATACGCTTCATGATAGATGGGGGCCCCCTAAGCTAGGGACCAGCCGACTGGGTCAGACCTACCTTGCGTGTGTATTTTACATTCTAATTAAACAATTGAAGCAAAACTCAGTAGTTGTTCAATTATTTTTTTGGGCTTTCCCCATCAGGAGAACAGATAATTGAAGCTCTGCTGTTCCTGTACGCTTTGAATTACCTTATATGAATCAAAAGGTTAAGGAATTATAAGTACATACCTCTATCTCAAAGGAGTTTACCCCATAATTTTTGCTCACGACTTTTCCAGCACTGTGAATGTCCCTCCGGTGATACATCCAAGTAGAAGTACTATTGAATGGGAAAAAATTTGATTCAATTTAATGCTAGATAGAATGTTATAGTACCCAATTTCTTCTTAAGTTGGGTTTAACTTATGGCAGAAATTAAGTTGATGGATAATGTTTCAGGAGCTATTAATTATCCTTAGTTATAATTAGACTCCTGAAAGTAACTTGTAATATTCATAAATTTCGTAAAATTTACTTCAGATATTACTTATGGCAGAGGGCCACGGCCATTTCCGTAAAAACAAATGATAATATAAATTTCACGAAATTTATTGATTAATTTATAGTTTTTTTTGCGTGGGAATCGACAAAAAATTTCCACTGTAGGCAACCACCATAGAAAAGTAGTCTCATTCTTAAGGCCTCAAGGTTACACGATACATTAACACGAGTGAGTTGATGAGTGAATGCATAAACGATATTGGTGGACTGGAACGGAACGTGTACGAATGCATAAACCAAATAAGAACAAGGTTCTATTTTCTGTTCTTGCGTTCGCACAAGTTGGATGTTTACACGGTGCATTTTCGTGTTCATTCACGCATTTATACATTTAGACTTTAACTCAAGCGTTATTATAAGTTAATTTATCGGGTAACCAGGTGTTTACCATCTACAAAGAAGTAAATGTATTTGATTTTTTACCTCTCAAGCATTGACCCAGGTATTGCCACGTCATCTGGTGAGTGGGCCATTACACCAATTCCTGGACTGTGACTTACATCAGAATATTTCTTATCAAGTCTCACTTCGAACATTTCGTTATCCTTCAGAGGTCTGTGCGTGAAGGCTGCAGCGTTGTCGAGTTTTTGTAGGCTGTAAAGAAGCAGAATATATAGCTTCATTGAATCACAGAGGACTTTCACAATGAAATCGCACTGGCACTGGCCAGGAAAATCGTAAAAATATTAATAAACGAAATTGAAGGATTATTCTATAATGAGAATTAGATCCGAAAATGAAAAAAATCTAAAAATTGGAATACCACACACTTCTTTTCATGCTTTACGAATGAAAGTCCCACCAAATTCTCTTTCCTCCGAGTATTAACTACATATTGAATAAAAATATGTTATTCTTAAATGATTACCTCCTTCTATCGCATGCAAAGAAATTTTTAGTTCATTAGGGTAGATGCAAAGAAAAGTTTTGACCTGGATTTCTGTAGTAGATTGGGTAGTTTCCTTCGTCAAAGAAAACGAAGGGCATTGATTGCGATTCGTTACCCACCATTAGTGTATTCATAATATACAAATTATTTGGTTTTAGAAATACCGGTTTCGACGAATGGCTAGGGTCAATTTTATCCTCATTTGAAAAAAGCCAGATTGGCGCGCATGCGACGCCACTCCACGTGACGTCACAGGGACCTAGACGCTATACGAGTAGATAGGAGTTTAACATAATCTGAAATTAACAATGCATGCATGAGGCACAGAGCTCAGGGAAACATCTCTTAATAAACACTTATTAAAATTGCCTATGGTCGGAAAGTTTCCTTCGTTTGAGAGGGTATTAATAATCCTTATTTAAGCCAAGCGCCACCTGATAGCAGCATACTCTGCTACCTGCTAGCAGCCTGCATCGTAGCGTCACTCATAGCCTCGCACCAAGGTGGCCTCACACGGAGGCAGCTGAAGCAGGAATGACGTCACACGGGCTTCTCCCAGCATTCATACTTGGCCGTCGCGTTTTCGCGCGCTTGAAAATTTCTCTTTTCATTTAATCGTGAAAAATAGATATCGTCATTTAAAAATCTAAAAGCGTGAAGTACTTACTGCAGGAGTAATCTTTCGATTTAGGCTATAAAAAAATAGGAGACCACCCTATTGAAAGAATTTAGTTCGAAAAAGGAGGTTTTGAATTTTGTTTTCAACTGCACGATACTATTTTTCCGAAAGACAGTGCATAGTGCTCAAAGCATTTACCATTCTTCTGGAACTCTCTTCATCCCTAAAACTTTGAAAGTATTACTTTACAATTTTTCTTTCTTTTACTTTTCATGATCGCTACCACGTTGAGAGATTAATTCATTTGAAAAATATTGGCTTTAGTTTTCCATTGATGTTCTTTTGATCAAATCAGATATATTCTTGTATGGGTAATCACATGTAAATTTTACTTTTGGATGTTAACATGCCTATTGAGGCGACTTGCGAGGTAGTACAGGTATGTAGACGTAAATTATAACTTCAATATACTTGAAGAATTATCACTTGATCGCTAAATTTTGAGAAAAAAATTGGGCGTGCAAAGTTTTTGACAAGAATTTAACATCCCCAAAATTTCGCTTACAGCTTATGCGTTAAAAAAAATTAAATTGCCAAATTTCTCAAGCCGAATGAGTTTACCGTATGACCACATATCACTTTCTAACACGCGAGTTTTGACGACAATATTAGTGAATACATCCACAACGGTATGTGCGTTAAAAATTTAAAATTCCCGACGTTTAGAGCTAGAGGATTCTACTCAAGAGGCACATACCATTTTCTAACACTTAGTTTTAACGACAATATCAATGAGTCCGCAGTACCCGACTCCAAAAATGCCTCCTTTTACCACTTCATTACTCACTTAATCCTCTGCAGTGACCGTCCACCGTTGAATATCACGACATTTGAAGCGTGGCGATGATAAAAACGCAGTTTATCTTCCTGACTCGCTTTCAGAATAGGATTACTTCCTTGAACATCTGTGGACAATATCGGAAACGTTAGAGTCGGAATAAGTACGAAAGGGGAGCATCCCGGCAGCCCAGTCTCCACTGACACTAGACTTCTAAATCGCGAAATTCTAAATATAAAATGAGTTAGGTATCCATAAGTGTTCGACAATAAAATACTGAATGTTTCTGGAGGAATATGCAATACTTCAGGAGATGTTAGGAGAGATATTTGTAGATATTTTGTGTCCATAAACATGGGGTCGCAACTCCTTAGTTACTGAGTTATGGGAACGCACTTATTTTGGATCCATTTTTCAGTTACCATGAAAACAGTTTTCTTTAGTTTTTCTTGGTCATCCAGCATTTTCGACATTTCATGTAATACTCTGGATTTTAAGGACATTAAATAATTAAGGTTGGATGAAAATGTGAGATAATAATTGTCTGAAACAATTAACCTCAAAACGGGTGAGATTGAGCGATAGTATTGTAGATCGTTTAATTAAGTTCTAAGGTTAGGCTTAAAATATGTTTGCATTTCCATATCTCAGTAACTAAGGAGTTACGACCCCATGTTTAGGAACAAAAATGATAAAAATTGTCACCAAAACCACCTCATGAAGTATTATAGATTCCTCCTTAAACACCCTGTATATTAAGTTTGACCAATGTTTATTAACATCAACATCTAATTTCACGAGAGTCACTTAGTGAATAAGGTGAAGGAGAAGGTTTCATAAAGGTACGAATAAAACTATAACTCTCCTTTTCACAAACC
Source organism: Ischnura elegans (assembly GCF_921293095.1). Taxonomy (NCBI): domain Eukaryota; kingdom Metazoa; phylum Arthropoda; class Insecta; order Odonata; family Coenagrionidae; genus Ischnura; species Ischnura elegans. The sequence continues at coordinate 33,283,906 of NC_060257.1, read as the reverse complement.
TAAGCATGTAGCCTTCAAGTTACCTTTCACGATGATCTCCACTTGTATTTCGTGTTTCCCACCGCATTCCACGGCGCTCTGCGTGGCCTCCATCTTAAGATCCGCCGTAGTGTTGATCGTGTCTATCCTCCGTGCAGAAAATATTGTCATCCATTGGCCGTCAGATTCATTCAGCTTTCGATCGTACGTGACTTTAAGGACATTTTGGCTCCTGACGGCCTTAGGACAATCTCCTTCAGATACAGCTCCCGATGATAGCACCAGTAGCAATTGCAATCCAATGAGTGCCAATAGGATAAACCGGTTCACCATCTTCCGGTGCTTATTGACGGTGGGAAACCAACAGAACTAATATCGCTTTCGAAATGAAGAAAAATCAAAATCCCTTACATCACAGAAAGAAATTGATGTTATATTACAAATTAGCACAAACAAGACCTAGTGCACAAAGTTTGATAGACACGAAGGCAATGGGAATTTCCTATTACTACTATCATTCATATTGTGAACGGTAGATCAATTTAAACATCTAGCTTTAAAAATCACTTAAAGTAATAAGGACGACATAAAAATTAACGAAAAATATTACCAACAGAAAGAATATACTGTAGCCTTAATGGGTAGTTTATAAGCAACACACTCCCCAGAAAGACAAAAATGAGATTATTTAATGCGGTATATACACTTATAATATATATATACTTATAATATATATAATATACACTTAATGGATCTATACTAGATACGTACGTAGATATTTATGGACTCTCACAGTGCTGTCCAAGAAAAAAAATTATGCCGTTTTAAAGCTGTGTATGTATGAGCAAATTCAGGAAGATATCACTAGGAAAACAAGAAAGGATAAAGAACTAATAAAACTATTTAAGGAACCAGGCAATGTAGGAGTAATTATAGGTAATTGGGAAATGGGAAATTTGTGCAGAAGAAACGTACGTGATCAGCAAGGTATGGAAAGGAAAACCGAAAATGAAAAACGACCGCAGGGAAGACCGAGAATGCGTGGCATTGGAGAAATGAAGAAAGATAAAGAAACACTTGGTGTGGATGTGGAAACGACAGTGCTATTGGTTTTACTCCTATGAGTCAACTGCGAGGAGATTTCTCGTTTAACTGGCAGTGAAAAAATTCCATTGCGTCGTCACTCTACGAAGCACTTTAAGATTTTATTGCTTTGATGAACTTGGGTGACCCTATCAGTTCAGTTTATTATTTCGGCTTCGCGATAAATTTATGTAACTAATCAGAGTTGTTTTAATGATGATAGTCCGCATGTAAATTTCAGTTTTTTGATGATTTCATCTGTTGATGATGCGTGCGAAACACGTTTATTTTCTCAAAGTTAGCAGTTTTTTTTTAGCAAATATACCGTTAAAACACAATTTTTTACGTCTGTAACTTTGAAAATTGGGCTCGCGAGTACGGAAAGATTTCCGACCCCTGATCTTAAAAGAATTTTTGTATATTTTTTATAAATTATTACAAAAACGTAATTACTAAACCTTTTTGAACTGACCCTCCATTTGAGGATTTAAATGCTTTAATTACATTTTTATTTATAACATTTACCCTATATTTTTTTCCAAAAATAAAATACAGATGCATACATCCGTTGAATCCGCGATACATTATTCTTTTAAATTCATAAATGCTTTGCGCCTTGCACCAGCAACCCTCATTACGCTTCCCCGTAATCGTGTCTTGCCCCTACTGCTACCGTTTCCCTCAATGTCGCACTCAAATTCATGTAGACTGATATTTCGGGATCATTATTCACTAAATCAACGGAAATCAGAGATGAAAAATAATAATTCATACGACCTAGCTTCAAAATCTTCTTTCCAAACCGAACTCTCAGGTTTATATGATGTTATATTGAAAATATGGGTCTTAATTGTTTATATAATACAAATGCCCAGGAAATGAAGCACTTTGGCTTACATTTTTTTCATTCGACATCGATTTACTTGAAATTTTGACAATAAGTAGGGAATAGACCAAGGATCAACATCTATATCATGCCGACGAGCGCTTTTACCCTGGGGGTGGTTTCCCTCCATCTCGGGGGTGGAAATTTTTTATTATATTTTGACCATAGAAATCGATAAAAGGCTACTTTCTAAGGAAAAAGTTTTTGCTTCAAAATTTTCGTAACATTAATATTTTTAGAGTTAATCGCGATTGAAGTTAGCAGTTTTTCGACAGCAAAATCAACAATTTTTATCGCAAATAATTTTAAATACATGAATTTTATTTTTTTTAAGTGTAAGGTACAAGTTTGTAGGTAATATAAAAACATAGAAAATTCTTTTTTATAATTTCTCTGCAATCAATACGGACTGAGCAACGGTTTGTTAATGGTTATCTTTTGTTTTTCAAACGCTAATTTTGAGAGATTCTATGACAAATAGCAGGAAAATATGCATTTTTTTAAGGAAAACCTGGAGAATCATTTCTGCTGAAAAAAATATATTTGTTTAAAAACGTGAAAAAAGGCTGTAGCAATAGATTTTAAGCACTGTAGCACAACACCAAATTACCACCAATTATTATACCACTTAAGGGAAACGATTAAATAAAAGGTCCTAGTCTTTTTCCTTATCGGAAAAGTTTTGGCACACCGATAGTGTCTCTTTCGAAAGTTATTGCAAATGTTTTATTTGATGCAATTAGTGAATATTTTAAAACTTGTAAGTCTCTCTTGTTCAAACATTCGAAAGACATTTTTTCCGCGCTCTGATTATTTTCCATCGAAATTCAGAAAATTCCAATTAATCTGTCCCTCCATGACTCCAAAGCGACTTATTCAATCTTTTAAAATTGCATGTAAAGATGTTTGGATTGTAACAGGTTGAAATTTGAACCAAAAGAATTTTGTTAAGTTCTGAGATTTGCTGCCACTACAGAATTCGATGAGACAGTGGTTGTGTACGGTAAAAATACATTTTGGGACCGTACTATAAGAAATAAGAAAGCATTCATTCAAAGAATTTTATCAGAGGTATCGTTAAAAAATTCAAGTAGTCTCCAAATCGTGTTCCTTCAGCATCAACACACTTCTTTAGGCTAGTCTTCTTCACTTCTTACGCTGAAAGAAGTGTATTTTGAATTGAATATCTTTTGAATAGAAGGGAATAAGTTTTATTTTTTGGTAAATTATTGTATCGAGGATAAGATTCCTAATTTATCAAAAATCAAAATGCATGCTGAAGTGCAGTAGCCAATCATAAATAGAGTGTGTTTGTGTCAGCGAAAGTAACGCTTTTAACCCGTTACGTACACGAATAATTTTGGTACCCTCCTTACATCGTTTGTCATTCCTCATTCGGACAGATTACTTAAATGTCAAAACAATTCGCTAAATAGATGATAAAATTATTAAAAACACTTTTTTTAGGTTATTTGACTATTATCTAAGATATCTATCATAAAAACAAATAGTTTAAAATCTACATTATTTCATTAGTTTTTGCGCAGTAAAAATATCAGGCATAAAAATTCTTGACAAGGATGACGATAATCATTCGTAAAATATTCCAGAATGAAAATTTTGAAAAATATCATTCATGTGAAAAATTAAGTTTTTTTATTTTTCCGTAAAATATTTTATCAGATGTATATATAATCTCTAGCCAATTGCAAGTCAAAATTCACACAGCATTGCTTTATTTGATTAGAATGAGGGAGTATTTTAGGCAAGAGATAGATATGGCTATCTAAAGAAGTAGTTTAAATTTCCAGAGGAGGGAACCTAAGGTGGTTACGTAGAATACGAGTTGTTGATGATAGGCTATAATTCATTCATGAAAAATATATGTAGCTTTAAGTATGGGAGACATTCATTGTCTCAGCAAATGTAATAAAAAACTTTTTTTTAACCATTGTCCATTGTTTTCCATAAAAAATTGTTGTCCATTTTTTATTACTAAATTCTTTAAAATGAAACTTCATACAGCAGTTCAGAATTTGATCTGATGCACAGGGTATTTTTGGATAGGGAATATGACTTTTAAATGCAGTGAGTCTTCTATCAAAGGAAGCAGATCACGGTAATCTATGATTAATATTTATATTTCATGTTAAAATATTTCCTTGAGTTTAGGTCAACGGTTTAGGTTTAGGTCGTTGACCTAGAGATTCGCGGATGACCAGGCGTTGATCAGCCAGTCAGCTCGTCAGGCTTCAGGCTCTAGTGAATGCGTTATACGAACGTTGCGAGGAGTATGGGATGAGGATTAATCACAAGAAAACTAAGATTATGCGGTTTTGTAAAGCATCACGAGCGAGGAATGTGAGACTCAAGATAAAGGTGGGTGGTGAAAAACTTGAGCAGGTTGAGCAAGTCAACTATTTAGGCAGTACGTTAGAGGAAAACGGATACAGTAGTAAGGACATCAGGAAAAGAATTGCATTAGCGAAGGAGGCGTTCATTCTGAGAGGATCGTTTTGTAAGAGTCTAAAGAAAAGGTTAGTGAAGAGTTTGATTTGGAGTGTAGCTCTCTACGGTGCGGAAACGTGGACACTGAGGAAAGAAGACGAGAGAATATTGGAGGCATTCGAGATGTGGGTATGGAGAAGAATGGAGAGGGTGAAATGGACGGAGAGGAAAAGGAACGACGAAGTGCTGGATATGGTTGGCGAGGAGAGGCAGCTTTTAGATGAGATACGCAGGAGACTGAAGGTATGGATGGAGTTAGTGCTTAGCGGTGAGGGGATGTTGAAAATGATGTTGGGGGGTAGAATGTTGGGGAAACGAGGGAGGGGAAGGAAAAGAATAGGATTTTTTAGATAGATTGAAAGAGAGTAGGCCTTACAGTGAATTAAAGAAGGTAGTGCTGGAAGGAAAGGGAGGCTCCAGGATCACTTCTCGAATACTCCATGGAAACCTACCTTAATCGGTAGAATACTATAATAATAATAATAAACAAGGTCAAGATAAGAAGAAAAAAATACTTATACTTCTGACAAAAAAGGATATCGTTGAGGAGATGTTCGCGATTCAAACAGCGAAGTCATTTTCTGAAACTATAGAGGATACATCGAATAAGCGTCACGGCTTTTCTCACGACCCGGGTTCGAGAGAAAAGCGTAATTAACACTTTCTAACCCAGAGCTGCTTCTAGTAGTAATCAAATTTCAAGATTTTTCATTTTGAAAACCTGAAAATGTTTCTATCAATCACTATTATCGTGGTAGCTAAATATTTCGCCATTACAATTTACGCCACAAAATAATGTATAAGTAGTTCAGATATTTCCGAAAGGGAGCAGAAAATTTATGCTTTTTGTTGATGTTGCTTAGAAGCAATATTGGGTTATAATGGGTTAAAGATTCGGCGGACCAAATTATTTTTGTGCCTTCTAGCTACAGACCAACCATGATATCGAATTTTGTTGGGTTTTAAAATTACGAAAATAAAGGTAATTTTTGTCTATTTTACGTTTAAAATATGAATATAAAAGAATTTCTATGAAAACATTAATCTATCGGTTTTTTATGCATACTTATTATGACAACGCAACTTTTTGGTTTTTGCTCCATAGAATATTATAACTCTTTTTGGGCTTTCAAATTGCAAACCGCGTATTGATGGTGACCAATAGTTAATTTATAATTGCGAATTTATCAAACCTACAGATTCCAGATTTTTTGACGACGGAAGGATCTGATTACTCTCGAAAATCACGGTGAAAACCTTAAGAAATCACCACATGTGCATTTTCATCTGGCAGCCGATTCGGTTTGGTCGTCCTGTCTTATTCCTGCCTGACTTTAGATCTCCCTCCCTAGTACGAGGAGAGGTCTTCTTACGAAGCAATAGAGGTTCCCTCAACTTCAAATGACCCTTGTATGTTATACTCGCCATGAAGAAACAAACCTCAAATCTTGCATTATTTTGCCCTTGGGCAGGGGCGCAGCTAGGAATTAAGGCTAGGGGGGTTTTAGGCGCAACTAATACTTACGGGTGTGGGGGTATTGCATACCCATATAATTTGAAGAATAATGGTTCAAAATGGTAAGTTTTACGGCTTTCTGAGGGGCATTTGATAAATCCTAACACTATTCTATAAGTAATACTGATCCAAATAAGTGAAATGGATTAAACTTAAAAATTTCTCTGAGCTCTGGGGAGGGCAGTACTTACCTTCTATTGCCTATCCTTAAATTGGACAATTACAATGTCTAATCTGGGAATGAGGCCATCGATGCCGTGATAATTTTAGGAGAATTCTTACCATTAAAAATTAAAATAAATTTAACGCGTTATGTTTCATTAAAATACTTTCCAATCAATCGCCTCTGAGATTTTTAATCCCTAGAGAGTAAATATTAATTAATCAATAAGTTGAAAGAGTTCATTTAACCTGTAGGAATAGAATGTCCCCGAGACCGCTACGCGACGTCCGCAAGACATTGGTACATAATATAAAATTTCAGTAAAAATCGATAAATTCCATTATTCCTGTTGTTAATTTTTGTAAAAGTTGCTAAATTTGTTTAAATTTAAGTAATTTTTATAATCATGAAAGAGTACGGGTTTATTGTTCATCCAACGCTTCTCAACCGTACAACATGCGGAAATTTTTAACTTTTTGAAAGTTGCTAAAATTGTTGCTAAATTTGTTTAAACTTTAAAAATTGTTATAAATAATTTATAGTCATAATTTCGTTCAATTGTTGTTGTTTAACCCGTAAGGCATGTAGAAATTTTTAACGCTCGTAAATGTTACTTAAATTGTTGCTAACTTTGTTTAAACTTAATTAATTGTTATAAACAATATAAAACTTAAAAATAGCGTACATTTGTTGTTCTTAAACTATAGAAGCGGTAAAAATGTCAAATTTTGTTTTTCGTTGAATAGTTTATAATTTCCTCCCAGAGTCCACACAGCGTAGCTCCAACAAGAGGATTTCATTTGGTTACCTAAAATAATCCTCAAAATATCTCTTCCTCCACGAAAAATTTCCTCTTCCTCGATCGGGAGGAAGTATTCTGGCTTCGGAAACGAGAGAGTTTTTTTTCTTTCTCCCTTCTCCTATACTCCCTACTCGGAGGAGGATCTCGAGACTTTCTCTCAGAGTTCCTCCTTGAGGAGGTGAGTGTTTTAAGAGGAAACCAAAACTCCCAAACCCTGGGTAATGGGACACTAGCTGGACGTCCGCGGGACATCCGAGATAGGACAGTGTGCGGACGGATGGCCAGGACAGCCGGCGGATGTCCTCTGGCTGTCCTGAAAATCCGCGGACACTGAGAGGACGCGGCGGACGCGCAGCGGACGTCCTCTGGCAACGATGTGCTGTGTGGGTATGTACATAGTACCCATTGACTAAGGGGATACTATGCCGCTCCGTCGCTTTTCGTCAATGGATATTTTCCGTTCGCGGCCTGTCGACGAAGCGCGTACGCAGCATGTGAATGTCCGCTACTAAGCACGTACGATTGGATACGAAGCGCGCAGGAACACGGCACTCAGGCTAATCTCAATCGATTAGGTCGAAATTAGATATATCGTAACTCGCACGATCGAAAAATGTATCGAACGCAACACAATCGATAGCTACCGACCGTAGCGAGAACCTTCATACGAATCATTATGAATTGTAAGTTCTCAATAGGTAAATAACACCATATCATGAATTCTAATTACCATGAAAGACTCACGACCGACAAAGTTTTTGTCGGTTGTGAGTTTTTCATGGTAATTAGAATTCATGATATAGTATTATTTACCCATTGAGAACTTACAAAACTTACTCGGCCACTTAAATAACTCTGTGAAAAATGAGATTCTCACGGCTAATTCACGCACCCCCAGCATCCAGCATTGTTAAGTGGCTCGTACTTACTTGGAAACCTTGAGATGTTAATGAGAGTAAATTCTTATTAATTTTGACACTAAATAAGACATCACATAGCCCACGAGCATTAAAAAGCTTACCCTAAAGCCTGACGAAATAAAATTTTTAAATAAAAATTGCCGATGAAACAGGATTGCTGACACATCTGCTATTAGTATGATCGAATTCATCAAAATGCAAGCAAAATTTAACGTATAGTTCAGTCTCAGCTACTAAAACTTACCCATATCAGGCGCTTAAGTATTTGAAAAATTATTTGGTATGAGTAAAAGTCCCTAGGTCACTGCAGTAAATGTATCAACCTATTAAAAATATGAAAGTCCTGCCAAATCACCAGCATAAACACTTGTAAAATAAAACATGTTATCTCTTAGATCACACCTCCGATTTTATACTTACTTTGCATGAAGTCACCACCGCAAGAAATTTTAAAGAGGCAGGAAAGAAAAAACCCACAGAAATACAATACATATATTATGTATTTTCTATTGTCAACCACAATAATATTTCCAATTTTCTCTTCTATCCCACATCTAATTTAGCGAAACAATTACTCTTATTCTCTTTCGAATAGAAAATTATTTAAAAGAGGACTGGTCGATACATGCAAACTATCGTCAATACTTTCTCCGATGAACGTCCACTATCACTGCACCAACTTGCACAAATCAAATCCACATCCACAAATATGTCACTTCTGCCACAATGTCTGTCTTCTTGGCGACAGGTAACAGTGAAGCAATGGTACCTTCCTCCAATCTGGGCACCTTCAATTCAGCAAGAATTTTCTCCTCGTCTTCTCGTCCAAGGCCACAGATTATTTTATGATATCACAAGGTGCGATGTGAAGCTCACACACCTAAAATTAATAAATAATAAAATACCATGTAACTTATTAGGTCAAATCATTTCCAATTTTTGGTATTTCTGCATGAGAAATCAAATTACCATCAAATTTAATACCATCTTGCGAAATACCTGGCTCAATCCCTGCAGCCACATGCTGGAAAAACTTCGTCTTATGTGAAGAACTCTGCTCACTTCATTGACATCATAAAAAATGTCTCCATCAAAGAAAGCGATATTTTAGTGAGCTTCGACGTGGTGTCGCTTTTCACCAACATTCCGATTCCAGATGCAGTTGAAGTTGTAAGATCGCTCACATCCGATGGCATTCCAAATGACTTCCCGGAACTGGTCGAGCACTGCCTAAGGAACTCGTTTTTTCTATGGAACAGTTGCTACTACGAACAGACGGAGGGCACGGCGATGGGTTCACCACTATCACCAGTAGTAGCCAATCTCTTCATGGAGAAATTCGAAAAGGAGGCACTCGAATCCTGCGAAAAGAAGCCGAAGTTGTGGCTGAGATATGTGGACGACACGTTCGTCATCTGGCCGCATGGTGTACAGGAATTACAAGGGTTCCTTCAGCACCTGAACTCACAACATCATGGAATCCAATTTACTATGGATATGGAGAAGGAGCAGTCATTAAATTTTCTGGATGTCCTCGTTGAAGTGTATTTAAATGTGTGTGTGTGTGTGTCTATTGTTTTGTAGATGTCACCACTGGTCGAGAGTTTTGAGATTTATGTAACCTCGCTAGCGTGAGAGGTTTTTTGGCGCCATGTTGTAACGGTACCGTGTTGATTGTGTGTTACGTACGATGCAAGAACATTAAATCATTTAACTAAATGGACTACCGGGTTGTTAATTCAGACCTCCCCTCCTCGGGAACACTTTACTGGCGACGAGGATAAAAGTCAAAGCTGCGGGTAACGTTGAACTTCGACATGGCTCTCATAGGCCATATAGGAGAGTTTTCGCGGGACACCGAAGAGTTCGGTTCCTATATTGAGAGGTTGGAACAGTTTTTTGTGGTCAATAATGTGGCGGCTGAGAAGAGAGTTCCGCTATTTATCACATTGATGGGTCCGGGTACTTACAAAATTTTAAAGAGTTTACTCGACCCGGTGTCTCCGGTATCTAAGACCTATAAGGAATTGGCGGAGGTACTTACGGCTCATTTCCAGCCAAAAACACTGATCGTTGCAGAGAGAGTCCGTTTTTATAGAAGGGATCAACTGCCGCACGAGAGTTTGGCGGCGTACATCGTGGAACTGCGAAGCCTTGCAGCCTCGTGCAATTTTAAAACATTTTTAGACGAGGCACTCCGAGACATAGGTTAGTTTGTGGGGTTAACTCTGAAGCCGTTCGCCGGAGGATGATTCTGGAGTCGGATCTCTCTTTCGAACGTGCTTGTTCGCTCGCACAAGAACTGGCGTTGGCTGAGACTCAAGTGCAACTACTAAGACCGGAGCCAGCACACGAGAGGATATATAGCCTAGGAGGACAAGCTAGACCGGCAAGGAAGTCACCGAGGAGTCCGTCGGGTTGCTGGCGATGTGGCGGAAATCATCACCCGGAGAAGTGCCACGTAAAGAGCTGGGAGTGCTTTCGGTGTAAGAAACGTGGGCACATGTCTAAAATGTGTAAGGGAGGAGCAGTCAGGGCAGTAGATGAGGATTCAACCCTATTCAGAGAGACGATTACTTCCCAGCCAACGGATAGAGGTCCAGGTGCAACTCACTGGAGAAAGGAGGAAAATGATTTTGTTCATCAGGTTCCGGCACCGGGAGTAGGAGGTTTGGAAAATCATGTTCTTTGGTCTGACATTTGTAAATGTTCACTTAGAGTAGAAAGTATTGATGTCCATTTTGAAATTGATAGTGGAGCTTCAGTTTCCATTATGGCAATCACCCAATTTAAGAGTCTTTTCCCAAGGATTTCTCTCGAACCCAGTCCCTTAACTTTGAAGTCAGCCTCGGGTCGGGATTTAAAGGTTGCAGGGTAGGTATGGGTCTGGGTTGAGTCTCCTTCTAAAAGAGAAAAACTCAAACTGTTTGTTGTAGAGTCTGAGATTAAGATTCCTCTTCTTGGACGATCATGGTTGGACGTGTTGTTGCCCAGTTGGAGGGGCATGTTAAAGATAAATCATGTCAATACGTCGGAGGAACTGTTGCGGGCAAAGTATCATTCAGTGTTTGATGGGGATCGTACAGCAAAAATAAGTTCCTTTAAGGCCCACATAAAGTTGAAAGAAGGGTGTGTTCCAATTTTTAGGAGAGCTTATGACGTGCCTTTTAAAATAAGAGATAAAGTGAAATTGGAACTAGGGAAATTGGTGGAAGCTGGTATCTTTGAACCAATTAGGCACTCTGAATGGGCAAGTCCACTTGTGATTGTGCCAAAGAAAAATGGATGGAAGACTGGTCGATACATGCAAACTATCGTCAATACTTTCTCCGATGAACGTCCACTATCACTGCACCAACTTGCACAAATCAAATCCACATCCACAAATATGTCACTTCTGCCACAATGTCTGTCTTCTTGGCGACAGGTAACAGTGAAGCAATGGTACCTTCCTCCAATCTGGGCACCTTCAATTCAGCAAGAATTTTCTCCTCGTCTTCTCGTCCAAGGCCACAGATTATTTTATGATATCACAAGGTGCGATGTGAAGCTCACACACCTAAAATTAATAAATAATAAAATACCATGTAACTTATTAGGTCAAATCATTTCCAATTTTTGGTATTTCTGCATGAGAAATCAAATTACTATAGGCTCGTAAATATAGTAAATATTTGTATGCCTGATATTTTTATTGTTTTAAACTATAGCATAAGATAATTTGAAATGATGAAAGCGGACGTGTAATACACCATAGGGCAAGCTAAGAAGCAATATTCGATCCTATAAACTTGGCAGCTTATTCCTAGTTTCTCCTTTAACCACACGTTTACCGAATGAATTAATACAAAAAAGAACTAAAATGCAAGAATTTTCAAAAGAATTGCTGCTACAATATTTTGAATCACCATTTTTTGTACTGAATAGTACTATAGTACTTCAGTACTGAATAGTTCGGGATGTTGATGCATCAACATCCCGAAGCCACTTCTAACTTAAAATTACATCAAAATAATTACAGCGAGAAAGAGTACATACCTCACAGTTTTTCGTAGGGGTGAAATGTTTTCTTCTTATCGCCCAAATGCACTTCTTCTTCAACTCAGGATCTTTTGGAAAGCTAAAAACTTGAGCCATGTCCCGGAGTTTCCATTACATCCCGACATTACACACACGGAAGGCATTTTTAACAAAAATATCTCACAAACACGTTTCTGAAGCCCAGAGAATGAAATTAAAGAATAAGGGTAACTTCACCATTACCAGACACTCTATTTTTCACAAACTTAACTACAAAAATCCCTGAAATGTGGTGAGACGTGACGTAAACCATGCCATCTCCAACGGCTTGTGAAGGCATGTGAAATTTCTAGGAGGATATGGCACGATGGCACCAGATGGCACCACCCGCGAAAGAAAATAGTCCCAGACCGAATACAGTTTTATCGATGAGATACAATTTTATCTATGCATATGAATTTGCCAGTCCTCTTGCATCTTTTTTCGTCATTAAAGGAAATAAAGAAACAAAACCTTCTAAGTAACTTCCTAAGCGCGATTTTTGTATCTTGATTGTCCACCCTCGTATTTAGGTACGAAAACTTCCTGTGCCGTCTGGGATGTGAAGCTCACACACCTAAAATTAATAAATAATAAAATACCATGTAACTTATTAGGTCAAATCATTTCCAATTTTTGGTATTTCTCCATGAGAAATCAAATTACTAGGCTCGTAAATATAGTAAATATTTGTATGCCTGATATTTATATTGTTTTAAACTATAGCATAAGATAATTTGAAATGATGAAAGCCGACGTGTAATACACCATAGGGCAAGCTAAGAAGCAATATTTGATCCTATAAACTTGGCAGCTTATTCCTAGTTTCTCCTTTAACCACACGTTTACCGAATGAATTAATACAAAAAAGAAAACTAAAATGCAAGAATTTTCAAAAGAATTGCTGCTACAATATTTTGAATCACCATTTTTAGTACTGATTAGTACTATAGTACTTCAGTACTGAATAGTTCGGGATGTTGATGCATCAACATCCCGAAGCCACTTCTAACTTAAAATTACATCAAAATAATTACAGCGAGAAAGAGTACATACCTCACAGTTTTTCGTAGGGGTGAAATGTTTTCTTCTTATCGCCCAAATGCACTTCTTCTTCAACTCAGGATCTTTTGGAAAGCTAAAAACTTGAACCATGTCCCGGAGTTTCCATTACATCCCGACAATACACACACGAAAGGCACTTTTAACAAAAATATCTCACAAACACGTTTCTGAAGCCCAGTGAATGAAATTAAAGAATAAGGGAAACTTCACCATTACCAGACACTCTATTTTTCACAAACTTAACCACAAAAATCCCTGAAATGTGGTGAGACGTGACGTAAACCATGCCATCTCCAACGGTTTGTGCCAGCTTGTGAAGGCATGTGATCTTTCTAGGAGGGTATGGCACGATGGCACCACCCGCGAAAGAAAATAGTCCCAGACCGAATACAGTTTTATCGATGAGATACAATTTTATCGATGCATATGAATTTGCCAGTCCTCTTGCATCTTTTTTCGTCATTAAAGGAAATAAAGAAACAAAACCTTTTTAGTAACTTCCTAAGCGCGATTTTTGTATCTTGATGGTCCACCCTCGTATTCAGGAACGAAAACTTCCTGTGCCGTCTGGGATATTTGGTAAGCATATCACATTTGCCTAATGTCGCTGTACATCAGCATTGTCATTAAATTTGATGATTTACCAGATTAATTTTTTTAAATTACAGATATTTTCTTAACATCATTTTCTTGATTTCAGATGTTGTAAAAGAGAAAAATAGAAATGGCCCAGAAATCGACATTTCAATGGTGAAGAAGAGCATTGGGGAATGGTTAAGGCTGGCTAGATTGCGGATGAGTGGTGGAAAGGGGATAGGGAGTCTGGAGGCATATATTGTGGCAGACAATGTGATCGACTGTTCAACAGAAAACTTTCTCCAAGTCTAATATTATTCTTGTATAAAATTAAAATAAATAATTTTGTTAATATTAAACCGTCAATTTAAAATTCAGTTTGTATTTATTTCGGCCATTCCTCTTCAGCAAGTGGTTATTTCCTACTGTAGATGTTATAATTATAAATTTAGTTACAGGTATTCTTCAATTTAATTTCATTTCACGAACAACGTCGAAATTCACACTGAAGAATACCTATTTATTGATAACTAAAAGTAACAAAATATAAAATACAACATCTATGAAAGGTAATAACCACTTGCTGAAGAGAAATAATTACGAAAATAAAAAACTCCTATAACGCATTAATGCTACTCATATCTCCAGGGTTTTCTTCCGCGTCAGATTGTTGGTTGACAACAGTTTCGCTGGCTATCCTGCCAGCGTCTTCAGGTCGAAGGTGTCGGCTGTTGGTTTCTGCCTCGCTTATATACTGTAGGCTGGATGGGAGCTGCACTGTGATTGGCTGTCTGACTGGGTGCTTCTCTCTGGTTGGCTCTCTCTTTGATCACTCTTTTCCAGGCGCTGTGAAGGAAGTATCCATCATCTCTATTGAAATTCAAAGGTGTTTTTTGAATTTCTATTGCTTCCCTGATTTGTCTAGGGAAGTATCGGCACTCCTTAACTAATAGTTTCTTCTCGTCAAATTTAATGTCATGGCCGGGTTCCGACCATGCATGTTCGGCGATGGCAGAGAGTTGAAACTGCTTGTTCTTGGTCGCCCTCTGATGTTCTTTAATCCTCACATGCATGGAGCGGCAAGTTTCCCCTATGTAGGATTTTCCGCAGGAGCAGGGCACCTTGTATACCACCTCATGCAGTTCTTGAGGAATGATATCCTTGGGCCCGGGGAGGAAGTCTCTTATCTTGGTCACACAGTTATATCTGGTGACCACGTCGTGCTTTTTTAATATTCTGGCGATCCTCTCTGACGTTCCAGCAATGAAAGGGATGGTGACGTATAGCTTCCTTGACGATTCTTCTTCTCCAACGTCATCACTCTGGTTTTCAATGGTGGCCTTGCGTCGCTTTTCCTCCTCCTTCGTGGTCCTTTTAAGGACCAATTCTCTCCTATAGCCATTTCTCTGCAGTGCCGTAGTGAGGTGCTTTATCTCCGTGGAGAGGGAGATATCATCGGAGATATTATACGCTCTGTTAATTAATGTAGCCACTAGTGAGGCCTTCTGACTGGGATGATGGTGAGATGCTGCATTTAGGTATCGGTCGGTGTGCGTAAGCTTTCTGTAGACAGCATGGCCGAGTCTCCCGTTGTCTTTTTTGGTCACGAGTAAAGTGTTCCCGAGGAGGGGAGGTCTGAATTAACAACCCGGTAGTCCATTTAGTTAAATGATTTAATGTTCTTGCATCGTACGTAACACACAATCAACACGGTACCGTTACAACATGGCGCCAAAAAACCTCTCACGCTAGCGAGGTTACATAAATCTCAAAACTCTCGACCAGTGGTGACATCTACAAAACAATAGACACACACACACACACATTTAAATACACTTCATCCCTTCCCCAAGTTACATACAAAATTCCAATCCCTGATAACAATGGTTATTACATATGGCAGTTACAGTGACATTTTTGCAAATGTACAATTTAAAAATAATATAAAAATAATAGAAGTCCTACAATTCAGCAGGTTTCAACAATTTCCCGTCATCAGAGGCTATCCCCTCCTCTGCTGGCTCCAATACCTCCTTTGAACCTCTAGACTTCGTCTAGGTAGACTTCGTCTAGGTATCCCCTTAACCCTGCCATGATACAAAATAAAACAATATTAACATATAATATTTTACCACAGGTATGTACATCAGTGCAGCATAAGCTTCTTTTTTTTACAAATCCAGACGTTTGGGGGGAACCACTACTCTATTACTTCGCCGTAATTGCGCTTGGGGAACTGCAACCCTGTCACTTTGACGTGTGATGGCTGTAGACTCCGAGCCTTGTCTCTCACCCCTCCCTGGCTCTCTGCACTGGCTGTTTGGGTCATACTTTTTTGCTGACCACATGAAATCATCCCAGGCTCTATGATTTGCTTTATTTAATTCTATTTTAGGCTGAGTGTCACGCAATTTCCTCAATTGATCTAAGTGTACTAACCTTACCCCGTTTGGAAGTGTTACTTTGAAGGTCGCTTTGCTCATAACAGCCACTATTTGACCTTTAATATATTTAAATGCCCCTGGATTGGGATTCCTCACCAATACTTCTTCATGAAGTCTGAACTCTGGGATTGTTTGCCCCTTACAAACAGCTCTTGGAGTGCTTTTGGGGACTTGCTGCTTTTGCGGCCTAACTGGCTTCAGCAATGATAACGTGGTCCTTGGCTGATGCTTAAAAATTAGTGATGCTGGTGACACTGTCGTGACCGAACAAGGGGTATTTCTATAAGAAATTAGAAAATTTAGTAAGTGGTGCTCAATAACCGGCTTGCTTTGATTCACTAAATCACCCCTAAGATGTGAATTTAACATGTCTATGTACTGTTTAGCCAAATTCTCTTTTATGGTTCGAACACCTCGTTCTGCCAGTCCATTTGATTGAGGATGATATGGAGGACTTTTTGTTACTTTAATATTGTTTTGCTTGCAAAACAGGGTGAACTCGACTGACTGGAATGGGGGGCCATTGTCACTGACTATTTCCTGTGGTATGCCAAAAACTGCCATGAACTCCCTCAGTTTCAAAATTACCTTCTGGGCACTTGTTCCTTCCATCAACCAAGCTTCCATCCATTTTGAATAGCTATCAACCAAAACTAGAATATGGTGCCCTTGAAACGAGAGCAGGTCTAAATGTACCCTCTCCCATGGTTGCATTGTCTCAGACCAGGGTACTAAATACTTTTGCTGGGAAACTCTTGTCTGCGTGACTAAACATGTTTCACAATTTACTATGACATCTTCAATGTCCTTTTCTACACCCGGCCACCAGATTGTTTGCCTTGCAAGCAACTTCATTCTTACAATGCCAATGTGTTGCTCATGGAGCATCTGTAGTACCTTACCCCTAAGCACTCTAGGCACTACAACTCTATTACCCCAACACAAGCAACCCTCAGATACAGTTAGCTCATGTCTACGGACAAAGTAGGGTTTCAGCCCCTCTTCGCAACATTTTGGCCAGCCTGCTTGAGTGAAATGGATTACCTTTTGCAAGACTTTATCTGCTTTCGACTGAACTATGATGTCTTCATTGTTTAAAGGCCCCTCCATTTGAAAAATACATTCCTCATCACCAGTACTTTCCATTGGTAGAGGCAAACGTGATAACATATCTGCATTCTCCACATTTTTCCTATACACCACTTCATAATCATAGGAGGCTAATATCAGAGCCCATCTTTGCAACCTTGAGGCTGCCAATGTAGGGATACCTACTTTAGGCCCCAATATTCGTTTCAGGACTTGGGCATCAGTGACAATGGTGAACTGTTGACCATACAAAAATTTGTGGAACCTGCGCACCCCAAAGACAATAGCCAAAGCCTCCCTTTCAATTTGAGCATAGTTCTTTTCTGCCGGGGTCAGTGTTGCTGATGCACACCATATTGGCTTTTCTACCCCATCAATCACATGGCACAAAACAGCCCCCACTCCATATGGGGAGGCATCAGTGATTAAAACCAAAGGAAGTTGAGGTTGATAAAATGTCAGAACGTTGCTATTAAGCAACAACTCCTTGCTTCGGCAGAATGCTGATTCTTGCTCTTTGGACCACAAAAAGGGGGCATTCTTTTGAGTTAACTCATACAGGGGACTTAACAATGTTGATGACATAGGAATGAATTTACTATAGAAATTGAACATACCTAGGAATGACTTTAGCTGCTGAATATTTTCAGGAGAGGGGCACTCCATAATGGCCTTCATTTTCCCTTCTGCTGGTCTGATCCCAGACTCATCAATAAAATGACCTAAATACATGATACTCTGCTTAAAAAATTCACACTTTTCAGAGTTAACCCTTATACCATGTCCGTTCAAGCGATCTAAAACAAGACCTGCTCTTTCTTTACATTCATCAAAATTCCCCCCCACAATTACCAAATCGTCAACATAGCAATATACTCCCTCCAATCCCTGCAGGATTGAGTCCATCACCCCTTGAAAAATACTTGGAGCACTTGATACCCCGTAGGGAAGGCGATGGACTCTGTAGAGGCCAAACATGGTATTTACGGTGAGTGATTCTTTGGACTCTTCTGAGACCTCTAATTGCATAAAAGCCCGACTTAAATCCAGAGTCACAAATACCCTTCCACCCGACAAACCCGTCAGTATATCGTCCAATCTTGGTAAGGGGTATTTGTCTCTTTCAATCACAGTATTTACTGTGTTTTTATAATCAACACAAAGTCGAAGCTCCCCATTTTTCTTTGGCACAATCACAAGTGGACTTGCCCATTCAGAGTGCCTAATTGGTTCAAAGATACCAGCTTCCACCAATTTCCCTAGTTCCAATTTCACTTTATCTCTTATTTTAAAAGGCACGTCATAAGCTCTCCTAAAAATTGGAACACACCCTTCTTTCAACTTTATGTGGGCCTTAAAGGAACTTATTTTTGCTGTACGATCCCCATCAAACACTGAATGATACTTTGCCCGCAACAGTTCCTCCGACGTATTGACATGATTTATCTTTAACATGCCCCTCCAACTGGGCAACAACACGTCCAACCATGATCGTCCAAGAAGAGGAATCTTAATCTCAGACTCTACAACAAACAGTTTGAGTTTTTCTCTTTTAGAAGGAGACTCAACCCAGACCCATACCTACCCTGCAACCTTTAAATCCCGACCCGAGGCTGACTTCAAAGTTAAGGGACTGGGTTCGAGAGAAATCCTTGGGAAAAGACTCTTAAATTGGGTGATTGCCATAATGGAAACTGAAGCTCCACTATCAATTTCAAAATGGACATCAATACTTTCTACTCTAAGTGAACATTTACAAATGTCAGACCAAAGAACATGATTTTCCAAACCTCCTACTCCCGGTGCCGGAACCTGATGAACAAAATCATTTTCCTCCTTTCTCCAGTGAGTTGCACCTGGACCTCTATCCGTTGGCTGGGAAGTAATCGTCTCTCTGAATAGGGTTGAATCCTCATCTACTGCCCTGACTGCTCCTCCCTTACACATTTTAGACATGTGCCCACGTTTCTTACACCGAAAGCACTCCCAGCTCTTTACGTGGCACTTCTCCGGGTGATGATTTCCGCCACATCGCCAGCAACCCGACGGACTCCTCGGTGACTTCCTTGCCGGTCTAGCTTGTCCTCCTAGGCTATATATCCTCTCGTGTGCTGGCTCCGGTCTTAGTAGTTGCACTTGAGTCTCAGCCAACGCCAGTTCTTGTGCGAGCGAACAAGCACGTTCGAAAGAGAGATCCGACTCCAGAATCATCCTCCGGCGAACGGCTTCAGAGTTAACCCCACAAACTAACCTATGTCTCGGAGTGCCTCGTCTAAAAATGTTTTAAAATTGCACGAGGCTGCAAGGCTTCGCAGTTCCACGATGTACGCCGCCAAACTCTCGTGCGGCAGTTGATCCCTTCTATAAAAACGGACTCTCTCTGCAACGATCAGTGTTTTTGGCTGGAAATGAGCCGTAAGTACCTCCGCCAATTCCTTATAGGTCTTAGATACCGGAGACACCGGGTCGAGTAAACTCTTTAAAATTTTGTAAGTACCCGGACCCATCAATGTGATAAATAGCGGAACTCTCTTCTCAGCCGCCACATTATTGACCACAAAAAACTGTTCCAACCTCTCAATATAGGAACCGAACTCTTCGGTGTCCCGCGAAAACTCTCCTATATGGCCTATGAGAGCCATGTCGAAGTTCAACGTTACCCGCAGCTTTGACTTTTATCCTCGTCGCCAGTAAAGTGTTCCCGAGGAGGGGAGGTCTGAATTAACAACCCGGTAGTCCATTTAGTTAAATGATTTAATGTTCTTGCATCGTACGTAACACACAATCAACACGGTACCGTTACAACATGGCGCCAAAAAACCTCTCACGCTAGCGAGGTTACATAAATCTCAAAACTCTCGACCAGTGGTGACATCTACAAAACAATAGACACACACACACACACATTTAAATACACTTCAACGAGGACATCCAGAAAATTTAATGACTGCTCCTTCTCCATATCCATAGTAAATTGGATTCCATGATGTTGTGAGTTCAGGTGCTGAAGGAACCCTTGTAATTCCTGTACACCATGCGGCCAGATGACGAACGTGTCGTCCACATATCTCAGCCACAACTTCGGCTTCTTTTCGCAGGATTCGAGTGCCTCCTTTTCGAATTTCTCCATGAAGAGATTGGCTACTACTGGTGATAGTGGTGAACCCATCGCCGTGCCCTCCGTCTGTTCGTAGTAGCAACTGTTCCATAGAAAAAACGAGTTCCTTAGGCAGTGCTCGACCAGTTCCGGGAAGTCATTTGGAATGCCATCGGATGTGAGCGATCTTACAACTTCAACTGCATCTGGAATCGGAATGTTGGTGAAAAGCGACACCACGTCGAAGCTCACTAAAATATCGCTTTCTTTGATGGAGACATTTTTTATGATGTCAATGAAGTGAGCAGAGTTCTTCACATAAGACGAAGTTTTTCCAGCATGTGGCTGCAGGGATTGAGCCAGGTATTTCGCAAGATGGTATTAAATTTGATGGTAATTTGATTTCTCATGCAGAAATACCAAAAATTGGAAATGATTTGACCTAATAAGTTACATGGTATTTTATTATTTATTAATTTTAGGTGTGTGAGCTTCACATCGCACCTTGTGATATCATAAAATAATCTGTGGCCTTGGACGAGAAGACGAGGAGAAAATTCTTGCTGAATTGAAGGTGCCCAGATTGGAGGAAGGTACCATTGCTTCACTGTTACCTGTCGCCAAGAAGACAGACATTGTGGCAGAAGTGACATATTTGTGGATGTGGATTTGATTTGTGCAAGTTGGTGCAGTGATAGTGGACGTTCATCGGAGAAAGTATTGACGATAGTTTGCATGTATCGACCAGTCCTCTTTTAAATAATTTTCTATTCGAAAGAGAATAAGAGTAATTGTTTCGCTAAATTAGATGTGGGATAGAAGAGAAAATTGGAAATATTATTGTGGTTGACAATAGAAAATACATAATATATGTATTGTATTTCTGTGGGTTTTTTCTTTCCTGCCTCTTTAAAATTTCTTGCGGTGGTGACTTCATGCAAAGTAAGTATAAAATCGGAGGTGTGATCTAAGAGATAACATGTTTTATTTTACAAGTGTTTATGCTGGTGATTTGGCAGGACTTTCATATTTTTAATAGGTTGATACATTTACTGCAGTGACCTAGGGACTTTTACTCATACCAAATAATTTTTCAAATACTTAAGCGCCTGATATGGGTAAGTTTTAGTAGCTGAGACTGAACTATACGTTAAATTTTGCTTGCATTTTGATGAATTCGATCATACTAATAGCAGATGTGTCAGCAATCCTGTTTCATCGGCAATTTTTATTTAAAAATTTTATTTCGTCAGGCTTTAGGGTAAGCTTTTTAATGCTCGTGGGCTATGTGATGTCTTATTTAGTGTCAAAATTAATAAGAATTTACTCTCATTAACATCTCAAGGTTTCCAAGTAAGTACGAGCCACTTAACAATGCTGGATGCTGGGGGTGCGTGAATTAGCCGTGAGAATCTCATTTTTCACAGAGTTATTTAAGTGGCCGAGTAAGTTTTGTAAGTTCTCAATGGGTAAATAATACTATATCATGAATTCTAATTACCATGAAAAACTCACAACCGACAAAAACTTTGTCGGTCGTGAGTCTTTCATGGTAATTAGAATTCATGATATGGTGTTATTTACCTATTGAGAACTTACAATTCATAATGATTCGTATGAAGGTTCTCGCTACGGTCGGTAGCTATCGATTGTGTTGCGTTCGATACATTTTTCGATCGTGCGAGTTACGATATATCTAATTTCGACCTAATCGATTGAGATTAGCCTGAGTGCCGTGTTCCTGCGCGCTTCGTATCCAATCGTACGTGCTTAGTAGCGGACATTCACATGCTGCGTACGCGCTTCGTCGACAGGCCGCGAACGGAAAATATCCATTGACGAAAAGCGACGGAGCGGCATAGTATCCCCTTAGTCAATGGGTACTATGTACATACCCACACAGCACATCGTTGCCAGAGGACGTCCGCTGCGCGTCCGCCGCGTCCTCTCAGTGTCCGCGGATTTTCAGGACAGCCAGAGGACATCCGCCGGCTGTCCTGGCCATCCGTCCGCACACTGTCCTATCTCGGATGTCCCGCGGACGTCCAGCTAGTGTCCCATTACCCAGGGTTTGGGAGTTTTGGTTTCCTCTTAAAACACTCACCTCCTCAAGGAGGAACTCTGAGAGAAAGTCTCGAGATCCTCCTCCGAGTAGGGAGTATAGGAGAAGGGAGAAAGAAAAAAAACTCTCTCGTTTCCGAAGCCAGAATACTTCCTCCCGATCGAGGAAGAGGAAATTTTTCGTGGAGGAAGAGATATTTTGAGGATTATTTTAGGTAACCAAATGAAATCCTCTTGTTGGAGCTACGCTGTGTGGACTCTGGGAGGAAATTATAAACTATTCAACGAAAAACAAAATTTGACATTTTTACCGCTTCTATAGTTTAAGAACAACAAATGTACGCTATTTTTAAGTTTTATATTGTTTATAACAATTAATTAAGTTTAAACAAAGTTAGCAACAATTTAAGTAACATTTACGAGCGTTAAAAATTTCTACATGCCTTACGGGTTAAACAACAACAATTGAACGAAATTATGACTATAAATTATTTATAACAATTTTTAAAGTTTAAACAAATTTAGCAACAATTTTAGCAACTTTCAAAAAGTTAAAAATTTCCGCATGTTGTACGGTTGAGAAGCGTTGGATGAACAATAAACCCGTACTCTTTCATGATTATAAAAATTACTTAAATTTAAACAAATTTAGCAACTTTTACAAAAATTAACAACAGGAATAATGGAATTTATCGATTTTTACTGAAATTTTATATTATGTACCAATGTCTTGCGGACGTCGCGTAGCGGTCTCGGGGACATTCTATTCCTACAGGTTAAATGAACTCTTTCAACTTATTGATTAATTAATATTTACTCTCTAGGGATTAAAAATCTCAGAGGCGATTGATTGGAAAGTATTTTAATGAAACATAACGCGTTAAATTTATTTTAATTTTTAATGGTAAGAATTCTCCTAAAATTATCACGGCATCGATGGCCTCATTCCCAGATTAGACATTGTAATTGTCCAATTTAAGGATAGGCAATAGAAGGTAAGTACTGCCGTACCTTTACTTTATATTGAAATTCTAGTTTTTTTGGTGGCGAACGAATTTTGAATCTACCGCTACTCCGCGATACAGGAAGGTGTTCTCGGTGTTCTCCCATGGTTCTCCACATTCCTCCGTTCCTCCTTTCCAACAGAGGAACCGGAACGGAACACCGGAGACAGCATGGTTTCATGGTGGTTTGGCGCGGTTTGGCGGTAACAAAGATGCTGCTGAATTCCAAGTAAGTGTGATGTGACATCTAAATAATTTTTCTTGGCGTTCACTGGCGGCAGTATAGTGTTTCCGCATGCTCCTTATATTTCTTATAACTCAGCCTGCAACATCTCTAGGAAAAATATGGCTCTGCTTGGAACAACACGACCGTCTTGGTAAAACCGTTACTTGGCAACTAAAGGTAGCGTCTTTTTCCGTTGTTCATGGTGAAATTTTCGCTTTTGTTCCTTGTTTACATGATATAATTTAAAGTGGAAGTTCTTGTACTATAGTCTCTGCACGCGAGAACGTATAGGAAATAATGTTAGTGCTAGCGTATAAAATAGAACCTGTTGTTTTGATAACGTAGGCTACGGATGAATTTGTTGAAAGTCCAAACGGTCCGTTTGGTTCCGTTCCTAAATCAAATCAAGTAGGGTTCTTGGCAATAAATATAACTAGGAATTGTACTTACGTGTAACCGGGGGATTTTGCAACACGCATGTATGATTAATAGGTTTCACGTAAATTATTAATTCTTTGAAATCGGACTACACCGTGTGATTTCTTTCGATATGTATATTCACGCACGCATCGAAAAAGAACATTAATGTTATGATAGGATAACCACCAATGTTTAGCCTTTTTACAAAAAGTTTTTATACTCTTTATCTGTTTAATGGAACTAGGTTAATAATTAAAAATTTTAGGTCCTAAATAAATAAATGATCTATTATATCAGTAAAGATAAGGCTTAGGGATTAAAGAATTACAATGCCGACGTAACTTTATAGCGTTTAATATATTTTTTCTGCCAAACTTTGCTAACCTACTAAACTATAAACTAATTTAACTACAAACTAAGTAACTGTGCTATTAGTCATCCATGCATTTAATTTAGTGGAAACTATAGGACGACTGTAAGAAACTCGGGATGAATCTAAACAAGGTCTAATTGTAAGTGATATATTGTGTAAACACCTTACGGCTATGTTTCATGGTTCATTTATTTGCTCAAACTGCTGCATGAAATCTTATACCCAGAAAATAGAACTTGTGCATCTTTTCGTACAGCCATCGGTACACATTTTGGTGTAGAGTATCGTGAACATGATATATTTACCTGGAGGCATTTACTGACTATAGCTTTCATGTAGTGGAGTTGAATAAAAATAGCTTATCTGTATTTTTATTTAGTTCCTATCTCTATTTATAAGCTTGTATGTCTCTCTTCTTATAATTGTCTGTATACTTATTTGTCTTCATTCTTTACAGATGTTGCACTGAACCAGGGCGATACAGCCACCAATTCTAGTGTGGAAGTTACAGTGAAGAGTTGACTGGAACATGCTAAAGCAAGGCATGAGAGAGAGGTGTAAGTATTAGTTTGATTATTATATAGGTTTGGGCAAGGAGGAATAATTTTGGTCTGGATACTTTTTTGGCAAGTTGCTCCTGTTAAGGGAGCTCATATAAAGTAAATTTAAATAATTATTAAACATCTTGTGATACAAGGTTCACCCTTCCATGCTAAAGGTAGAGAAAATAGTATTTTTATGTATTATTTTCAGATGCAGATTCCACTACCAAGTAATTCAAACATTTGAAAACAATTTTTGTTCTGCATATGGGAGGTATAATTTCAAAAAACATGGTTGAAATGGATCTCATGCTCTATAAAAGTTCGATGTATAACACCTGTAGAACTTAAGAATGGGATAACTTATTCAACAGGGATGGTAGTTGCACAGTACTACAGAAGCTACTATTTTCTAGTAGCTCTAGCTAACTAAGATGTTTTGAAGTAGGTGTTATTGTAGGAGCTATAGAAATTTCAGTAGCTCACAGCAGGCCTTAGCTGCTATTCCCCTGTTATGTCTCTGTCGAAATGTGAATATTGCCAGTGAGCTAGGTTGTCACTTTTGCCTCGATACCAGACTACATTAGAAGATCTATTTTAATTATTAAGATTGGAAGAATTCAGAGATCTAAATCATGGAATGGCCTTAACAAGAGCAAGTTTTTGCTAGTTTTTCAAAGTTTCTATTTTTTTTAGTTGCATCTCGGCCAATGCAGCTAAGTGGTTTGTGTGCCAAATCAGTGTGGCTGTTTTCACACTAATCCCAAGAGATCTAGTCCACTTAAACTTCCTCCTTTAAATTTTCTAGTTTCCTTTACTCCTATATCATATTCAGCTCTTCTGCATTAGTCTTCCTTAGCTCCATCTTATGTAACACTTTTCTTTACCTCCACAATTCACTCTAGAGTAGTCATAATCTTCACGCAGAGACCAATTGTTCAGAAATATTATCCTCCATTTGAATGCTTTTTCCAATATCTTTTTCGAGACCTCTACTTATTGTTAGCTGTCTGGCAAGGATGGATCAAAGAATTTTTTTCTAGATGGTGCACCAGGGTCTAACAGGCAAACAGTCTTCTCATATTTGGGATTAAAATCTAGTGCAACAATTGTTCTATGAAAAATGTTCTTAATCATAATATATACATTACTAACATATTAATATTTTTTCTCAAAATCTTTTCTTATTTAAGAACAAGAAAAAGTCAAAGAAAAGTCTGTAAAATGTATTCAGCCTGTAATGGACAGGTTTCCTAATTTTGAAACCTTAAGAATGTTAAACAGGTGACTAATAAGACTGTAGCGTCCTGTCTTATGTAATCTGCTTGTTACGTACAAGATACAATTTCTTGCTACAATGAAATGTTTATGTACTTCATTATTACAGGAGCAGTGCAGGAGAGCATGACCGCTGAAAAAGATGTGGAGGTTGCCATCCAAAACTGGCTAAGGCACGCCAAGGAGCGGTTGCAGGGGAAGAAGAAAATTAAATAATATGTATGTAGTTTCTTGCATTGTATTATTTTAAGAAGCCAAATAAATATTGTGCATGAAATTGATGCCTTATTTATTTAAATTCTTGTCTGGACCTATTATTTATTAGTATCGAACAAAATGCAATCCTAACCTAAACGTGTCCTGAAGGTGTCCGGAGCGGACAATTTCAGGACGTCCATAGGCCACCTTTTTTACTGACATGCGGACTTGCAGCGGACATCATTTGGCATGAATTCGCATGTCCGTAGGATGTCCATAGGCCACTTGGCGGACAGTCACCGGATGTCCGAAAGGTGTCCGTGTGCTGTGTGGGTACGAATTAGATACTGAGGGTTCTGTGCCGTCTGGGTACGAGCCACTTAAGAATGCTGGGGATGCGTGGATTAGCCTTGAGAATCTCATTTCTCGCAGTTATTTAAGTGGCCGAGTAAGTTTTGTAAGTTCTCAATAGGTAAATAGTACTGTATCATGGTAATTAGAATTCATGATATAGTATTATTTACCTATTGAGAACTTACAATTCATAATGATTCACAACATTCTCATCGATTGAGATTAGCCTGAGTGCTGTGTTCCTGCGCGCTTTGTATCCTATCGTACGTGCTTCGTAGCGGACATTCACATGCTGCGTACGCGCTTCGTCGACAGGCCGCGAATGGAAAGTATCCATTGACGAAAAGCGACGAAGCGGCATAGTATCCCCGTAGTCAATGGGTACTATGTACATACGAATTAGATACGGAGGGTTCTGTGCCGTCTGGGATTAATCCGATCAATCCCGAGAATTCCACCTCAAAAGCCACCTTAAACAAGGACTTCCCCTTCATACAGAACTTCAAAGCCAGTTCATTTGTCATCAGTGATGCCAGACAGGAGTACACTGTTTTATTCAGGGCAGAATTGACGTCTTTATGGGATAGCCCCCGGAATAAAAGCCCAGGAGATTGATCCTTCAATAGCTGGAACTAAGTATTATTGGTTATGCATTAGATGGTTAAATCAATGTCAAGTGATGAGAAAGAAAACAAAAAATGTTAATTAATAATAATAGTAGAGGGTTACCATATACTTCCTGATTTTTGGAGATGTTAACTCATTTTGTACAGATTGTAATTCATCTATTGAATTGACCGGAAGAGAAAATAGTCCTCTGACATCTTCAAAGTCTTCACAGTTTTCTGATGAAGCATTCAAATTATCTAATTTTATTAAAATTGTATTCATAGCTTCCTCCAAGCAAGAAAGTTTTTGGAGTTCCATTGCCATATGTTCCACCACCTTTTTTTTCTAAGTTAAGGATGTCATCTACAAAAATTTAAAATACATAAGAAGAAAGCATTAAAGTTTGGGTAAAAAATTATTTTTCTCAAACTAAAGGAACTAGACGCAACATCAGCAAAACAAATGCCACATCATATTATAAATGCTAACCTCTTAAACCATTATTTTCCCAATCGCCTGGCTGGTTCAAGTGCATTTCCTTCTGAGTCTGGGAATGCAGAGGTTCTTTCATTGTTTCTACTCTCTGAGTACAAACTTCTTCATTGGTCTCCTCAGGGGGTCTATTCTCTAACTCGAAGCGCGGTAGCTTTCTGGTGGAAAGATGCTTAATTAAGCTACTTGCTCCCACTTGTATTCTCTAACGCTGAAGCTCCGGCGAAGGGAGCTTGCAGAAGCTACCGGTAGCTTATTAGGCTCCAACCCTTATTCTCTATGGGATTTGAAGCTACTTCCGTAGCTTCAAACAGGCTACCACGGTAGCTTCGCGAAGCGCGCCCTCGAACCCCGCGCTTCAGCTAGCTACCATCAAAATACATAGGGAATTCCCATAGGGCCATGGGAATTCCTATGAACCGCCGTGAACACGGTCTTAGAATATGAGAAGGTCTGGACACTCTCCGTTCAGGCATGGTCATTTAATGAAGCCGTTTCCCGTTGAGGCCGGTAGGGGCGCCACCTATCCTGAAGGGCAAGTTTCCTACGTATCTGTATACGATACTTCAGTAATTATGAACTAATTTATGGCAAAAATGAATATAAACTAATCGACAGTGGTTACTAGTTAACAAGTTCATATGCACTTAACATCTTATAGCGAAAAATACCTAGAAATCGTTCTCATACGTGAGTATTAATCAAATGGAAGGCGTTGGATTTCAGCTTCGTCTGCTTCCATACCTTTGTAAAATCATTTACAGCCATAACGAAAGATTGTCAGCAGTTAAAACTTTATGTAGTGAGGATAGGTATTTTTTAGGAAATAATTATTTATAGCTATCTTGTGGTAAACGTTAATATAAGTTGTCATATAAGCTACGTACGCACCATTGCCTCTGAGCCCATCGGCATGTTTCCACGGCCTTATAAGAATATAGATGTTATTCCTTGTTTTCAAACACTATTAACAAATATAATATCTGAAACGCAAACGGCTTCTTACCAAGGCCAAAGTGAAATACTTCTTATGAAGTGACGTATGTTAATGTTTTTAATCTCCTGAGTCTCGATCAAGTGATAATAATAATGGCAGGGCACAGCAAATCTAAAAAATGATTCTATCCTAGGGACGTTTTGCGGGTATAGAATGGGCATATTTAATCGTTGAACAGGGTGAATAATTTCCGGAAGTACCATTATTACAGTTAAAGGCTATTTTATTACGATGCTTGCCTACTCACCAAAGGAATAATTTGAGATTTAAGGAAGTAAAATACCATATGAAAGATAAGAACGAAAGAGATTTTGCAAATAATGTCCGAATAAACTTCCACGAAAACAGTGCAATGGATATAATCCGAGGGATATGCGGATGTCTGATCACTTTCAGGTGCTGGCAAATCTGAAATATTATCCCTCGCCCAAAAATAAGATGAGTAGTACGACAGAAACCACAGGCTAATACTGCTAATACGCGGTAAATGTACTTTTCACGAGAGTTGCACGCACCATCGATAACAGCTGCATTAAAAGAAATCATCGAAAGAGGTACCTATTAAGAATGAAAACGATTCACATTTTTCCAACTTATATAATGTACACACACATCAAATCTACATTTCCAGAATGATTACACAATGCTATTGAAACTGAGATTATTTATACAATCAATGCAAGGTAATGTCATGAAAAATAAATTTTAAGTACTCACAATTTAACATTTCTATTAATTCTTTCTATTACTAATTTCTATTTCTAATTACTAATCATTCTAAGAGATTCAATTTAGTTGGAGAGAATGATGAATAGTTGATGAAAGCCGTCGCACATCTTGCATTTTCTCAGCGTTACTTCATTCCTCCACTGTGAATGACATTGACCACTGGAACAGCAGAACCCGTAATTTAAAATATGTATAAATTTTGGAGCTTTAGCACACCAAAAAAAGGAATCGTACAGCTATTTCATCGCTTCTCAGGGTCCTTGGGGACTCTAAAAAGCGAAATCCCCGAAGTCTTGTGGCCATAACCAGTGGTGCAACGCGGTACCACACACGTCCACGGCATTTTCCTTTTTTCAGTAAATCCGCGATATATATCCACGAAATATTAATGTAGAGCAATAAGGAAATAATGCAGAAGACTAAAATTCGAAAATAAATGAAAACTAAATCTTAATTAATTACAAAAATGACTATTTCCACTCACCTGTAGTATGCGCTCAACAATACGGAAATTAACTTATCCGCTAATTCTTGCCCTCCAGAATACGTGGCGCCGCCCCGGCAAACGTGCGGCAAGTTGAGGAAACGACTTCAATAAAAGACCATGGGTTCCCAATGGAGTGGGATAGGAAGTGTCATGGGGCTGGCCGTGAACCAAGTGGCGCGTGTCGCTAATCTTTTGTTCTATCCCATCAGTCTTTCTTGACACGGCTAGCGATTGAGTGGTAAACAAGAAAAGTGTTGACTATTTTTGTTGTTTTGCGTAATTATTTTCTTTAATGAGGTCGGGAATGCTGCGTAAATTATTTGAAGCCTTCAATTATTGTATTCTTAATAAAGTAGTGGGCATGAGTGACAAATTTCGTGACTAAACATGTATGTTTCGGAGTGAACTATCGATCGCGTTAACTAGTTGATTTCATTATTTGGAGAAGAAAAATGTTACTTTCAATCATTTTATATCACGTGAAATCTTATTTTGCGTGAAGTCATTACTAGTGAGAAGAAAAACCCCGAAAACAGTGATTATTATTGATGTTGCGAGAGACTGTTGTAGTGACGGTACAAATTGATGCGTTGAAATCATTACCAATGCCAATGTATCCACTGCACAGAGATGGATGTCTTATTTTTGCAAGTGTTTATACATTTATGATTAACTTTACCGTGCATTATTAGCAACGATCTTTGTTGTGAAGTGATTGTGTGAAGAGAGTTTAGTGTTACATAGATGCAGACCGGAGAGAGGTGGATATATTATTGTGTTATAATGCAATGTAAGGTGTTTCATGATAGTTATTAATAAATTTTTTGCTCTTCCAATGAATAAATGTGTTCATGATATCATTCTGCTTTCATTTGTGTGTCTTTGGCCGTATATACGCATTTAATTTCAGTGCCGGTAGTTAAGTTGGTGTATTTGTTTTGAATTTTGAGAAAGTGTAGCCATGGATATTCCAGAAGCCCACGGAGGAAGTCATCACAAAAACAATAATATAATATGACTTTAATATTGGGAGAAGGAACTACGTTTAATAGGTTGTTTTTTCATAATGATGGTCAAGTTCTAATGAATCGCCCTCGCTTGCAATAGTGCAAGCTTGGCGGTTGGCATATAATACTTATTCATAAAACCATTTAAATATTAATTTAGCCGTCGTGAGAACGGCACGACAGTAGAGTTTTGTGTAAATATCGTTTGAAGCATATTGTGAGCCTAAAATGATTGCTTAGGCCAATCTGAGTGAAATGACGTAACTTTCAAACATAATTTTCTCTACCTTCCCATTAACTTTGTTGAAGATATCCCCGAAATAATATACACTTATCGTATGCACATGTTATTGCGATATTCTCTCGCAGTGCAAGAAGGAACAATCTCTGCACAGAAACAGTTGGTCGTCAAAATTTTTGCATCAAACAGGCAAAAGCATAAGGAGCGCTGAGTGTAAAGTTCTCGGGAATTAGAACGACAATGTGATAGCATTGGTTTAATGTGTTGGTAGTTTACTAACATTTTCTCTTCATTATATTTACATGGCCTACATGATTATCAATCGTGACATAAACTGCTGCATCGATCGAAACTATTGAATTGATATAAAAGCCGCTTAGCCAAATATAATTATTTCTACGTATTTCTATTATTATTCGTATTTCTATTATTATGAAAGCTGAAGGCACTCAGCATTTCGTAATTTACAAAGCACATTAATTTCAACTAGAAGAAAAAGTCAGCCGAGAACGACTACATTATGATTTTCCCGCAGGTTACGAAATGAAACGAGCGATTTCATTGGTTCTAAGAGTAAAATCTGAGTTCGCACGAAATATTTCTCATACCCCATATCCGGTCTGAGAAAGCTACCAGAAATTCTCGGTCTGAGAAAGCTACTCCCTGTTAGAGAATAAGGTTGGTAGCCAATTCTGGTAGCTAGTTCGAAGCTACCACGACGGGAGCTTCGAGTTAGAGAATAGACCCCCAGATGTCCTAGGAGTGACCGAAACTGTTTTCCCAGGAATGCTTGGTGCCCTCTTTGAGGAAACACCCTGGTGCAATAACTTAACTGCCTGCAGCTTTTTCAGACGGTTTTCATGATATTTATCGATCTTTTTTTGCACCATCACAGCAGAGGGATCTAAAAAAATTAATTTTCAATATAAATTAGCTCATCTTTTGAAAATACACAAATTTAATCCTATTTCGGAATTGCACGAACTACGATACGATTTCTTTCAGAAACACGCATGATTTTACCAGTATGATTTTAACACTCAACTTGTGAATGAATGTTTTTAAGTGAACATCTGAGCCCTATTTTGAAGCAAAAAGTATTATTTTTAACTCTTGGAATTGATTTTTCAGCATGTCTTGGGCTGTGGCAGAATTTCATCCTCATAGGAATTTTAAAACTGCCACAGTATCTACCATCCCCTCATCTTGGCTTAGGACATCTGAAGGAAGAAGCTATGCCTTGTATCCACCGGAGGAAGTCCATGAGGCTGAAGTGAGGAGGCTGATGTATAAGGGAGTTGAACCAAAAGAGGAATGGGATCTATTACCCCTTATATGTGACTCCTTGTTTTGGTAAGTGAGAAATTTCCTTAGATATTATGAGAGAATTTTTACTGTGGAATGTATGAATGATGTTTCATCCTTTCTTATCAGACAAGTTCATAGCAGCTAGAGATTTTGAACGTGAAGCTGCTGATTACAGTGGAACAGATTTGGAAACATTTGTTAAGTCCAGGAGAAACTGCAATAAAAGGAAGAGGATCGCAAAAAAATTTCGCTACCCAAATGAGCCGGACAGCTCATCTGAAAATTGTGATGAGGTGGATAGTATAAGTGACCCACCATCGCCGCAAGGCCTGCTAAAAATCACTTATGCACTTCACTGTAGTTCCAACTGAAGTCACATCCTGGGACAAGCAACAGATAATTAGCTTAAATGACTGTCTGATTCTCACACATACACTTCACTGTAGTTCCTACTGAAGTGACATCCATGGGACAAGCAACAGATAAGTAGCTTAAATGACTGTATGATTCTCACTCTAAATTAAACCCTCTGAATCTAATCAGATTAGTCTCTCACAGTTTGATTCAATAATGAAAGTATGTAATTAGGTTAACTGCAAATTTGTCTTAATTAGATTAACCACTCAAGCCCGTATAAATGCCCGTAGTTCCTCTCTAAGCATGCGCAACGCACTGTATGCGTCTTCTAAATGCCATGCCTAGGCTGCTATTATGGATGGAATAGCATCATGCTATTCTTCGATATTGCAACCGATGTTGCTATAATATAGCGTATTGCAACGCCTATGCTATTTGGTATTACGAACGGTTGCAATTCGTGTTTTTACTACACCGGAAGACGTAATTCTCAGAATAGCATAGGCCCGTTGCTATTTACTATTATGAACGGCGAATTGCAACCGGTAGGCTTGCTATAATATTACGCGGTCTTCGATGCCGAGCAATTCGGTATTGCAACCAGAAAACGTGCGCATTGCGATGTCGAATTGTTTTTCTGAGGTTAAAGTAACCTAATCAAGCATTGAAAAATGGAATAATAGCCAAAAATAAAATGATATCAGCTTTATTTTAATTAAATAATAGTAGCATAAGTGATGAATATTTAACTAGTTAAGTGATTTGGTTAGGAATTAACATTCGAGCTTAATATATGAAGCACAAGCTTGCTTCATCGACAGTACGAAAACAATAACAATTAATGCAAAGAATTACTACCATTAGCCCAAATTTTACGTGTTTTATTCATATTTACAATTCATAATTTTATTTCATCACTTGACTTGCTACTAAAAATATCCTCAATGTAGGCTATCAGGTCGATTCTTGAAAAATTTCAAGCTTGTGTTAACACACTAACTCGCCAAATATAATAACAGTTATAGCTTTCAATGAAAACCATATATTACCATAATAATACCATATACTTTGATCAGCCGTTCATTTCCTCAATTGGACAGTATATACAAATACATGCAACGAGTCGAAATTGTTTTCCCCACTATTCGCTGCCTTCTACAATTAAAACTAAAAATTTACTAAATTATAAACACGGGCAGTCGACTTGAATTACTTGCTTGAAAACAAAGGATTTCTCCGAACACCAATAAAGTTTCCGAACAAATATGATTCACCACAAACGTTTAATGGAATATCCATGCACTACATCATTAATGCAATATATATCATGTGGAATTGAATACAAATTGTTTCCTCTATAGACAAGTAAGTTATTCACACAATTAAGTTTCAGTTTATCGGCACAGTTCAGGGTCTATCAAAAATTTCAGTGAGCACATAATAAAATCAGCTGATACGAAAACAATGATAACTGACACAACAGCACTTTCCACACGATTCACTATTGCTAGATTCACTTTTTCACAGCTGTTCCATCCATCCTCAAATTCACCATCACCTCCCTCTGCTTTTTCCAAACATGCAGCTGAAATATCGATACTATTCCATCATAATACATGAAAGCACAGCTGTGACGTTGCCACCTACTTCATTTCCTAAACAGAGAATGAACACTGAAATTAGGGAGTCATATAATATATAGATAACATTAGAAACGAAAGCTTCTAGTTCATACAGTAAAACGATATCGTCACGAGCAATACAATAAAAGTTGATACATATTAATTCTGATATGCAACAAACAGACTTCGAAGCCTAACACATTTACGAAGAAAATCAAACATATTTAGCTTTCAATGATTATTTCGCATAGCATATATCTCACGGTAAAGGACCGATCGGATATAGGTAAATGATTCAATATTTATGCCCGATAAATCATCATTATAACAGTAAAATTATGACCTAACCCACCTGTCTGAAGCCATTGTGATATTATCAAAACAACAACAATCAGCTGATTTCCTAAACGAGATTTTCAAAGCATATTATATAAATCCACGGTTTAATATAATATTTAAATGCAAATGAAGCAATTATTTGTGATTGCAAGTCAATATTCCATAAAATACAGAAAAATATATAAAATATCTTCTCCCTCATTGGTTGCGCAAACTGTTCAGAAAGTTTTTCATACGGGAAGAGGCGGAGCTTCCAAATAGCTCGCGCAAGAAATAGCATGCTGCTATTCCGAACAAAATTATTACTACGCTTCATTCATAATACGGGGTCGTTGCTATAATGACCCGCAGAATAGCGTATGCTATTTTTTGCAACGCTTATCCATAATAGCAGCCCTAAAGCGTGGGCGATAGGCCAAAGGCGTCCGAGTCTTTCATTAAGAATTCCTATCTCTTACACTTCCATTTGTGTTCTTTTAGTAAGTGTATATGAGATATATCTGCCTGCTTTCATTCTGTGCCTCTTCATTGCCTTCGTTTGCGTGCTCGTATTTTTTAATGATATTTTTTCCAGCTGATGCTAGGATGCTTCCTTTAGGAGCAGCGCCTGGTGGACCCTCACAGAAGATAGTCTTCCACTCACGCTCCGATTTATGTGTTTTCTTAGCGATTGTGTGTTCTGCATGGGGGCGCTGATTGCTTTCCTCTGTGGTTCATTATCATCTGCTTTTCTTTCTCTTTCATCGTGGCAATAATAGTGAAGGCATTGACCTGAATCTTGCAGCAATGGAGGGGGCCCGAAAAAATTACCATTTTATCTAGTGTAAATTGGATACCGAATTAGCCCCCCCTAGCTCCTCTTTGGAACCACCCCTGGTTTTTACCAATTTTAACTGTATTTTCATTGAAGCTACCCATCACATTGTTTTCTGTAACACTGTAATGATATAGCCATGACCTATACCGTTCAACAATGGGCATTTCATATTTAAGTGGTACTTCTTGCATTTTGCTTGTGTAGTTCTGTAGACAAATAATTTTTTGGGCATGACGCCCTAAGTGTGCCATCTTGATATTTTGTATGCGTGTAGAAAAATGTATGAGCATTAACATATATTTTTATAAAAAAAATTGAAGGGGGGATGTTTTGAGATATTCAAGGTCAAAGGTCAAGGTCAATGACCTCGAGTATTAAAATTATTATAAATAGGCCGTGTTGTATATAATTGTAAAGCCCTATATATTACCTTTCCAAAACCGTAAGTTTCATTTTTCTACCTTGAATAGAACCGGAATTATAGTAATTTATCTTTAGAGAGACACGCTGAAATTTTGACAAATTCACAACATTTGCGGACCTAACTTTTGTCAAAATCATCATTGACCTCTACAAATTGGTATTTTTCCATCACTTACCAGTACCATTGAATACACCAAATTTGAAAGAAATCTGACATGGTCGGGTTGAAAATGTCACTTTTCTGTGTTGAATTGACGTGGATTTACCCTATAGTATATTAGGAGGTATTCACGTAAATTGTAATATTGCCAGTGGCGTAGCCAGGAATTTCGTTCGGGGGGGGGTCGAAAACCAGGGGGGAAATTTTTTGAAAAACCGGGCACTAAGTAATGGCTTTTAAACTAATTTTAACACTTTTCATAATCGAAAAAACTTAATTTGTTAAAGGAACATTTTGTAAATTCCTGATTTTTCAATATTTTGTTTTCTTTTATGAAGGGCAATAATTGTTTTTATATTTCGGGGGGGGAGGGGGGTCCGGACCCCCCCCTGGCTATGCCTCTGAATATTGCCACTGCTTCATGGATTTATTACAGCAGTCTTTGATCCTCTCATTTCAAAATTGAGTATATTGGTGTTAATTTCGGCAAAAATCATATTGCCGCATATTAATTAGCATTTAATGTAAAACTGAAGGTAAAATTTGAATCTATTTACACCACAGTAAATAGTTGAGTAACAACTTTTTAATGTTTTTGTGAAGGTTGAAATATATTTGCATTGCTGGTATTTTGTCACAATTCACTTACCTACAAGCTAATTTTAAGTTACTCAGATGCCCATTGTCTCCTCTCCTCTGCTTTCCGTGTTGATTTGTACTTGCCTTTTTAATTTGAGAAAATAAAAAATCTAATTGACATCTTCAGGCTTTACTTTGTAAGAAGTAAAGATTAAACTTTTGTAGCAATCAATAACATATTAAAAAAGCACCCCATGCTTGATAGACCACCAACCATATGGTGAATTTTTAAATATAGTAGTGAATCTTACAATATATTTCCTATTTTATTTTCAATATAAAAATCAATTGCCGAAAAAATTGGTAGGTAGAAGTAAATTTTCAATTTTATGCTAGTCTTTTTAGGTTTTCAAAATGCTTCCGTATCCCTTGGAGATTGGCAGTAGGTGTCACCGTCAAAAAAATTGTATACAATTTTTAATCTTTGTATGCAGGAATCCCTGCGTACATTTGTATTCTATTTGTATACAGAATGTATACAAATTTGGCTAATCACAACTTGTGATGGGGAAAGTGTTGATTATAATACAGTGTCTTAGTTAAAGTTTCTTTTTAAAATATGTTATAAGGTATGAGTTTCAATTCAAATTTTGAAATAATATAGTCATAGCATAGCAACGTCTGCCTCTCACAGTAATCTTCAGTAAAAAAAATCATTAAGGATTATGCATTAGAGTGGTGTTTTAAAGCCACAACCTGTTTTCATGTATGTATTTTTATTATCAACAAATAATGACTGCATTTTATGTATTACTTTTTAGTGGAACAGTAAATATGTAGTTATTTTGAATAACATTAAGCATCTAAACTGTTTCCGGTGTTGGCCCTTAGGCACAGACCTAGAAAGTAATTATTAATTTCTCTCTACTAGTACAAACGAAATAATGAATAGATATTAAGTTGAGCTACTACATTGAAAATGTTCATCAATGGGAAAATTCCAGTACAACTTGAAATAGGAAAAGATAAATATACCTATATCTTTAAGACTAGTTTTTATACATACGAATTATCTATGGGAAGGAGAATAGATGTTCACCCACCAGCAGTTGGGCAAATAGTGAAATGCAATGCACTCTTAATCTAGCCTTTAATGGTTTTTATAGAACTCAGACTCCTGACAGATTACTGTCAAATCAATCAAAAAACCAGTTCCTTAGAATTTATTTTTCCCTAACTTTTATAGGCATTCGAATGAATAGAAAAAAGTGAGTCTAATTTTTAAATGCATCATTATTCTTAGGTATGAATCATTTTTATTATCATTTTCATTTCGACTATGTTGTTAATTCTTATTAATAGGCCCTTATTTGATGAGGTAGCCAGGCGACGTCGCCAGTGACAGTAGCTGGCGACACACTTGCTACCATATCTAGTAGCCAGTTCAGTAGCCATTTTTTCAAACCAGTGATGTGTACTGACCGAGTGGCGAGGTGAGACTAGTGACCTAGTGCAATACAGTTGCGTATGCTACAACGCAGCATTGCCAGTAAGGGTAGCCAGTAGCAACCGGAGTGGTGACGGGGCTCGGTAGCCAGTCAGTCGCCAAAGTGTGACTACGTCGCTGGCTACCCTCGTGTAACAACATCCATTAGAATCAATGACTCGTGACATGCTGAGCAGCCACTTTCATCGCCGGCAAGGTCGCCTGGTTACCTCATCTAATAAGGGCATAATCACGCAAAAACTAATTGACTGTAGCTTTGGTGGTCGACAATGATAAGTAGACATATGGATGTATGCTGCTTGATGAACCACAATATATGGCATGATGTTTCATGACTCTCTGAAGGTGACTTCTTCATGGGAAATGATTGGTATATGAAATTCTTCCAAATTTAAGATATCCCCAGTAGAACTGCTGCAAAAAAATACTGGTAAATGGGATGTGTAGTCGAAACTTGGCTGAAAGATTACAAACAAACTATGTATTTGATTGGGGTGCACAAAAAAGTCAAGACAATAAAATTTTATTCTTCTAAATTCCATG
This sequence comes from Ischnura elegans, assembly GCF_921293095.1. NCBI lineage: Eukaryota > Metazoa > Arthropoda > Insecta > Odonata > Coenagrionidae > Ischnura > Ischnura elegans. The sequence continues at coordinate 33,245,046 of NC_060257.1, read as the reverse complement.
CACTTCTTTCAATAATAGATGTGTTTCAGGAGGGCTCATTGGTGCTGTCTCTTCAACCCACTCGTGGTATTGGGCAACAGGTAATCCCAAGGCTCGGCATGAGCGGTCGTTAAACAGAAATGTTGTAATGGTGTTAATGGCTATAACAGCAATGCATGTTTTTTAGCCATACTTTTTCGAAAAGAACGTGAGGACGGACACCTATCAAGCTATGCTGGAGGAAAACCTTTTCTGGGATGTGGAGCATGAAAACTTCAGAAATGCTGAGGAACTGTGGTTCCAGCAGGATGGAGCTCCTGCACACTGGTCTAAGGCGGTCCTCAATGTGCTACAAGAGAAGTTTGGCAATTGGCGAGTGTCCAAGGGGACAAGTTGAGTGACCTCACTCCATGTGCCTTTTTATGGGGATTTTTAAGGAAATTAGTCTATAAAAAAACATTTATCAATGTCGAAGAGCTGAAAAGAGAGATAATAAGATGTGCAGAGTTTATTACCCCGCTTATTCTAGAGGACATTTTTACTCGATCATTTGTCTAGCAAATTCAATTATGCCTGGCACGGGAGGGAGGTCACGTTGAATAATGTGTACGTATTTACTATTTATATTTTTTATTATTATTATTTATAAATATGACCTTGACTTTCTCATTAATATAAACCAAAATTTTATTTTCCTTTCAATGCGCAATAAAGTTTGCAATTGGCTAAAATCAGCTCCCCTTCCTCTTCTTAATAACTAATTTAGTAACATTGATATGGGAACAGCACCACCCTTTAGAACACCTTTTCAAACCTTTTGCTGGTCATGGTGTTTACCACTATGTACACTGTTTTGCACATCCTTGAAAACCTTTCGGTTGGCAGGTAGATTGCCTGGATATTTCTGCACACACCTCTGTGAATTATGACCAACTTATGACCTCAGGAGGTTAACACGTTGACTGCCATGCCGGTCATAATGACCAGAGTCAAGTGGCTCCCATCACACCACGCCGGTCATACTGACCTGCCTTCGAGCGACTGTTTCAAAGTGGATTTCTGACCCCGGAGTGACCAGAATCTCTCGCTAATGTATGGGCCATGACAGTTATGGAATCAGAATATACCATATTTCTCCGAATGTAGTCCCCCCCCCCCTAATTTTGAGGCTTCAGTTTCGGGAAAAGTTAAAAAAAATGCATTTGAATATAGTCCCCCCCCCTTTACTTTTACCATGGGCATTTTTGGAAAAAAAAGGGGGGACTATATTCAGACATACACGCTAAATATTTATTTTGAAGTAAAGTATAAAAACACATTTAATGTTTAATGATCCGGGAATAGTTAACGGAATGAAAAACACCAATGGCATCAGAGGACATATCTACTAAAAACATAATGGCGGCCCACGTGTTAACAAGTTAACAAAATGAATACTATGTGTACTACGCACCTAACTTGGTCACTGTTTGGTTGGGGACATTAGTTTCCCTAATACATCAAATCATACCTTTATGACCTTTGACCCCCCATTATGACCTTCAGAGAAACATCAACAATACTGATAAATGAACTGCAAAACTGACTTGAGCACCCTTTAAAACCTATGGTTCCACACGTTCGTTGTCACGATGGCCCGATGTTTACCTCTATGACCCTTGACCCCCATTGTGACCTCCGGAGGTCAAAAAATCAACAATACTCATAAATGAACTGCAAAACTGACTTGAGCACCCTTTAAAACCCATGGTTAGACACGTTGGTTGTCACAATGGCCCGACGTTTACCTCTATGACCTTTGACCTCCGTATTAGCCTTGGAGGTTAAATAGTGGATAAGACGATTATGTATTTGGACAATACCAATGACTTGGGCACCCTTTAAAACCCATGGATCGACACCTTTGTTGGTATCCTATTCGTAGTTTCTGTTACTTCCAATATAAAATACCAGCAGCAATCACCAAGTTGTGGATAATTGGATGCTAGAGTAACTGGAGGGAGACAGGATGGACTCTGTAATACCTGACCAGTGCACTGCACAGGCTGGACAGGTTAACAAAATTAAAAATAAAATATTAATAAAATGCTTTCCAAAAAATCATATCATTTAAAGAATTTACTCCCCTGAATCCTTTCATTGTATTATTTCACAAGAATAAAAAAAAGTATTTAAAGTATTTTAATAATATACAGCATGACTGGGAGGAACAAATATTAAATCATCCTTGAATAAGTAAACACAGCAGCCATTTACGCAGCTGGAAAAGGTATATCATCACCGTGACGGAATTGCAAAGGTTTAAAATGAACAGCAATTCAACGCACATGCAGTTACAGGACAGTTGCCAAACTCACAAGAAATACAGCTTGAGGATTAAATAAATTTTAGCCATTCTTAAAAAAATGAAATTTGTTGAATTGGATGCAACTTGATAACCTAACCTTTTTAGTGCTATCCTTCTTCCCGGGGTGCAGTCGAAAAATGCGGAAGATATTTTAATAAAATGTAGCAACTAGGAAAAATAAACATTATGTAGTTAATTTTTTAGATATCTTTAAGCGGTATTTTTTTTAATTAATGAGATTAAATTGGACAATAATCACAACATTTTTATACGTTTACTGATACATAAGTTTTTTTATTTCAATGTCCTCAAATTTAACAACAATAACGTAAAAGCCGACATATCGGCGCGCCACACTTTTCAGCCGAGCGGTAAAAGCCGATATATCGGCACGCCACACTATAAGGGTTAAGGTACAATGTACACTAACTCTCCACTTAATAACAATTGCATAGTCCACATTGCAAAGGTAAATTTCCTTATCAACATAAAAATGAAAGAATTAAGCCTTTAACACACTCAATGCTGAGAAAATTTATCATAACGCCACGCGGAAAAAATATTTTGCAATAATATCAGATATTGTGTCTTCCTTAATCGTATACAATCATACATAGTTAAAAAATCATTTAAATGTTCACTATTAATAAAGAAAATATTAAATATTATAATAAAATTATAATAAATATATTATAATAAAAAGAAGGCAAAAAATCTGCTGCAAGCAAACAACATGTATCCAGTCACAGGAGAAGACACACTGAGACGCTGGGCACAATTGCAGGGTCTAGTAGAAGACGCGGAGGCAGATGGCGGGCCGAGAAACCTAACGAGACCGATGCCTTGTATTCAAGGCATCCGCATCCTAGGCTAGCGCAGGATGCCTTGAATTCAAGGCATCCGCATTGAGTGTGTTAAGTGCAAGCCGGCTGATTCATTGGGTCCGTTGGGTATGTGCAAAGAGTTCCAAGGGCCTAACTATCGGCATGGTTCTATTACACTCACGCTTTTTATTTTTTGTGCTCCATGTAGCTTCTTTAACTTTTTAAAACTAATTGTCATGCTTTAACATACCCATAAGTATTGGGGGGAAAAATATTTTCTGAAAATTCATTATAGGCTTTACAAAAATTTTTAAGTGCAAACCTACAAATTTGCCAGGCAAAATAGTCTAGCACTATACGGGTTAAAGCATGCAATAGAAAACCATCATGATAAAAGAAAACAACTTTATTTTGAATTTCTTTAGTATATTACAATACACCTACAGCTGTGCAAACCATTATGATGACAATAGACACCTTATTTAACACTACAGAATGACCAGCTTCACAATACACCCCCATTAAGGAACATCCTGGCACTGTCCAAGGAGAAAATATTTATAATGATCCCAAGTTCTTTACCTAACATTAACACAATTGTCAGAAAGAAAAACTCCTTAATTTACCTTTGGACTGACATTTTCATCAACGATGATAGCCTATCCAAAGGGCATTATAATCCACCACATCACATTCTCAAGCTGCAATATGATGTTTTGATTAGTCTCTCATATCAAGGCCATTGAGTTGCCCATGCAATGGTCTTCTGGGAATGAATGAGTGTTGGTGAGGATATAACTATTAACACCTAAAATACCTCAAGGACTAATTGGCTGCTTCCTAACAGGGGTAATGTTGCATCTTCGGGTAACTGTAGCCAAACAATAAGTTAAACACAGCAACCTCTAACTGGGTACTTTACTTTAGGATATATCTTCATTCATAAATATCTTCTTTGTCGGCAACATATCTCACAATATCACCAGGCTTGAATAGCTTCTCTGCATCAGTATCAGGAATTTCAAATCCTAAAACAAAAGGAAATCAAAATTAAATAAAAACAAGATATAAAAATACTGTATAATACTGTGTGTCTGTAACCATCAAGTTGCTTAATGCAGATATAATGGCAGATATATAAATATTGTATTAATACTGGATGTTTCAAAATGAATAGCTGGGTTTTAACACTTTCTTATACACATTACACTAAACTTACAACTACAAATCATACATCAAATGAAACAGAAATTAAAACAGTTTTACATGAAAGCCTGCAAGTACTCAATTTCAAACATTTGTCACATTGCTCACATCAAGACAATATGCACTTTCTTCCCAAACTACACATTCCATCTTTGCAAATTGTATTACACTAAAAGCTTTCTATTCGCTAATCCCCATCTTTGCTACTAGAAATTTCTCATGGATGGCGGCGCAAACATTGTGCACAGCGGTGCACATGCATATTGTTCCCAACAAACAAAACTGTTTGAGTTGCTCTTTTATTTGATACATCATTTATAGCGGCAAGTTAAGTGTAATGAATATTATAAGGTGTTAAAAACTCGCTATTCATTATGAAACATCAAGCAAAACACAATTTTGTCAAATTACTGTATTTGCATGAATCTAAGACAATGTTTTTTCCCTCCCAACTACTGCAAAAAAAAAGGTCTTATCTAATAATTTGATACAAAATTCTCGACTTCAAATGCTGATTGCATAATTTTTTGCGGGTAGTAAGTATCATCTAAATTATATATACCCAAATTGGACAATAGATAGCTTTGAAACAAAAACCGATATTAAAAACGGCAGCATCATAATTTACTTAATTTTACCTTTTTGGACAACAAAATAGCATTTTTTTAGCAGGAGGCAAAGATTCGGCCACCACCGATCAGACATACTTCTATTTAGTCCTTGAATTCGCTTACGATAACCTGGGTTTGTCATCAGTTTTCTTAATTGTCACCTCGGTACCTCTACTGGATAGATAGTAATTTAATCTCACAAATTCAATTCCATAACTTTAATTGACCACGAGATCAGTATTGGCCTGCTGTAAATTTTCTCAGAAAAAAGCATGTCATATTATTCTTGCTGTGTTCTTGAGGCTAGAAGCTTGCATAAACAATGTTTTTATAGTGATTTTAAATTAGCTTCAGTTTTACTGTGTGTTCATATTGAACAAATTTGGATATGTCAAAAAGCTGACATGATGGATGAATTGAGAACCATCAAGTTAAAAGCAGCTGATCCACTTAATAAAATATGCATGAAATTTAAGTCTTTTCTCATCAAAAAGAACATTGCTTATTAAAGATGCTTGCCACCTTAAGTTTTGGAATAATAGTGGTAGGAAACCAGAAAGACTTCACTAAGACTTCATAATTTCTAATGTTGTCTGCTTCAGTGGCACGCAAAGCAAAATACAACAAAACTAGGGATTACGGTTATTTATAAAAAGGAAATGGTGCTTTAAACACAAATTTCAGCATTAATTTCATAATATGGGAGTGATGCCTGCACTTTGAATGCTTGAAAGCATTCCCCTCAATTCTGGTTTCCAATAAACAACAAAAATATCTTAATTAACCTTCTAAAATTACAGAACAGCAAATAATTACATCTACCACACAATAATTAATACTTTGATGGTGATGTTCAGATTACCAATTGGTCACTCAAGTAGTTGTGCTTCAATATAAACATGGCCTCCTTTAGAACTAAATTATTAAAGGAGGCCATGATATAGGCCACCCTATAACTTATCTTCTGGTAATTTTGTGTAAAACAAAGGGAATATATTCAGAGATACACGGTAATTATTTTTCAAAATTAAATATTTTTCCTTAGCTGAGTTCCACAAAAAAGTTGTCTTAGAATAATATTCTTCTTAGATATAAGCAAATATGCTAATTTTAAATCCTCGAACATAATACTGAAAGCAGAAGGCTGGCAATAAACTTCACGGTAGTTTAAAGAAACTTTCCTGGTTAGCAAACATTTTACTTAAATCAAATTTTGATGTATTTAATCTAATGCTCTTTACCATAAGCCTTTCAGGGTGTTAACTCTGGCTATTACTAGGAGTTGTTAATTTTAGGTTAAGGAAAAATAAGAAACTCTCAACCTAGGGAACAGAGCCGGGTGGGGGTCTTTTGAGCCGGCAGTCACTCTCAAAGTTTTCCCCCAGGACAACTACCCATGATACATCTGCTAAGGAAACCACCTACAGAGATTTATTCTCTGACACTCCATTTTTCGATAAAGTTTCATTTTATAATGTCTGCCAATGATCAACAATGAATTAAAATTTCAGTATTATACAAATGAAATACATAGCAGATTTAATGAAATGTATGGCATTCACATCCATGCGAATTGACAACAAAATCTCAATATAGGCAACTAGCACAATACCCAAGCTCTTACGAAAAATTTCTGGCCTCTTGTCTGCTCACCACAATTGTGGTATGTATTACTTTCTTATGGCCCGCTAATGTTAGCTGTAGTTAACCTTTAGCGACCATTTAACCAGATTGAACACCCAGGGGACCTATGCCCGGGGAATTTTCCTATGAGTACCACTCCCTCAAAGCTCTTCAAGGTTGATGAAAAGAAAAATACGGTCTTGTGTGATGGAAAGACAATCTTAGAAAAACAAGTAATACTTACCGAATTCATCTTCTATTGCCATGATAACTTCTACATGGTCCAAGGAGTCAAGCCCAAGATCATTCATGAAGTGAGAATCTAAGGTAAGCTATGAGAAAAATTAAGAGAAAGATATTACAAAAGCATATATTCACAAAGATATATTAGTTCCACAAAGAAAAAATCATTTGTTTTGACTGGGATATAAACCCGGATCCTCCCGATTTCTGTTCGAGTGCTTAAGCTACCCAAAAACTTAGGTCACTCTTTGGGAACTTATGGACTAACCAGACAAGATGGTAATATAAAATGATGGAAAATAATTAGAAAAAAATAAATAACTCTATGGAAAAATCTAGATACATACTCAAAAGCAACAATACCACTGAATACTATCAGTGAAACTCGTAATTGAAGCAACAGCAAAACAGAATTACTCAATAAAAAGGAACCATTAGCCAAAGATTCATTATTTCCACATCTTACACTTTATAATACATACAAATTGAAAGCAATCCATTACTTTTTAAGGCACTGACTCCTAGAAAATCACGCAGTTTCAATTCAATTTCTCTCTTCCTATCCCAAAATAATATCCACACATATAAATGAAGAGGTACCCTAATGTTAATATCCATATTTGGCTTTTAAATCAAAATACATAGTAGCCATTATAAATCAAAACTTACCGGCTATAATATCTTGAAAATAATAAGCTTTAGACATGGCTGAAAAAAATCAAGGGCAACACCAAGATATGATTCAAGAGAGATCAAAACGATGATCAGTCATGTGTATTGCACAGTACTTCCGAAGGGTCTTATGCTGGATTGAATCCAAAGAATGGACCATGGTGACACAAAATGCATATTAATTTCTTAGGAAAGACAGGAACAAGAATCTTTTTAAAATTTACTTTACAATCGCTGCTTTTCCAAATGGTCACATGGAGAGACAATTACCTTCAATTAGAGAAACAACCAAGAGCTTTACATTGAACTTGAGAATAAATTTTAAAAGACACCCAATATATTATGCCTCATCCTTCAAATTGATTACTACGATAACACACTCAACAAAATAGATTATTTCAGGTGTAACATGGTGGAAATACTGGATACTATTGATGATTTGCACCGACTCCATTCAACAGCCATTACTGGGCTGTTTAAATTTTGGGTTAATTAAATGCATATAAAACTTATTGAAACTGGCACAATCCCATTTAAGTCAAAGAACATAGCAAATTATTAAAAGTTTTAAAAATTATTAACTAGCATGACAGTTTGCACTAGTAGATCGGCGAGGTAGTTCAGATACTCATATGTTGCCCAGTTACACTCAATTAGTACGAAAAACAGAATTTATTCGGCTTGAAAATGGAAAGGCAAAGTGAAAAACAGACATTTTCAATTGAGGACAAAATGAAAATTATAGAGAGAGTTGATTCTTATGCCGGAACCCAAATCGATCTGGTGAAGCAACTCGGATTACCAGTCTAAACACTGCATACCATAGTGAAAAATCGTGATGCGACTGTAAACCATGAAAACCCATGCAGACATTTGTCAAAAAGGAGAAAATATGTGAAGAAATCCACATTTGTAGAATTAGAACAAATGCTGAGTGGTTTTTTGGTGCAAGATCATCAAGTGTCTCTATGAACGGCATCATCTTATGAGAAAAAGTATTGTATACCTCCACAAGACTGGGAATCAAAGATTTCACGCCTTCTTATGGTTGCTTGGATAGACTCAAAAATTGGTGCAATCTTGTATGTGAGACTGAGTGGTGAAAGTAAAAGTGTTAACATTGAGACTGCAACTCAGTGGAAAGCATCTGAACTGATTAGACTTCTGGAAGGTTACAGCCCAAAATATTTTTTCAGTACAGATGAAACAGGATTATTTTTTAATGTGCTGCCAGCAAAAACACTGTGCCTCAGAGGGGAGCAATGTCACGGACAAAGACTTACTGTCTCATTAATCACAAATTCAGATGAAAGTGAGAAACTTCAGCCGCTAGTGATTGGCAAATAAAAAATTCCCAAGTGTTTAAAGCATGTAAAACAGTTGCCAACTAGATACACCGCAAATACCAAGGCATGGATGACCTGAGAAATTTTTGAGGATCAGCTTTATGCTCTGGATGCAAAAATGGGGTCACAGATCAGGAAAATTCTGTTTATTGATTGGGTCCCATCCCATCCACCAAATGTACAATTAAGAAATGTACGGTTAAAAAATGTACAGTTAAAATTTTTTCCGCAAACTGTACCAGTGTGCCCAAACCATTGCACTTCTCTCATTTATAGTGCATTATCAAAGAATGATTGTACAGAAATTGATATCTCTGCATGGTTGTGGTAAAGACATAAAGACAATGAAATTGAGGGTACTGGATGCCTTGCACTACATCTCATGGGCCTGGAAACAGGTTAAGAACTCTACAAAATACAACTGCTTCAGATGGGCAGGTTTTCATGCTAATAGTATCAAAGAAATTCCATCTGACTTGGCGAGTGACAATGACACTAAATACAACCAGTGAAATCTTCTCGAGACAAATGGTAAATTTTCAGATGTGTCAAAGTAGATTCATGTGTTGTGACAACTGTGGTAGAGAGTGTAGATGACATTTCGGATAACTGCCTAGAGGAAGTTGCAGATGAGGACACACAGGATGAAGAGGCTCCTTTACCTTCATACCAAGACAGAGTATGTGCTGTTCACACACTAAGGAATTGTTACGTGAAAACTGCAGTGAGCAAATGCTTGATGAACTGTAGAAAATTAAAAAAGAAGTGCATGATATCAATAGACAGAGGAAGCCCAAGCAGTTAAAAATAGCAGACTTTTTTCTAAGTGATATGTTAAACAATAGATTGTTTTCATGATTATTTACAGCAAGTAATACTGTAATGTCACTGCCATTGTAATTCTTGTGTATGTTTGCAATATCTTCTTTCAGTACATATTCTCAAATAAATAAACGATACTAATCCTCTGTTTCAGTTTATCAATCAGTCTGTTTTATTTATGGCATATCCTAAGAAATAAGTAATTAAAACTGAAAATTCTCAATTTCACACTACATATTTGCATTTTTCACTTCTTTCCCGGAGACCGTATAAAAGTGTAAATAAGGGGTTTTAATGTATTTATTTCAATTAGCCTTATTCATGCTCACCCCATCTCACTGCACTAATCCCTATGGCCTGCATTGGACTGGAGCAGTGTACATATGAAATTATGCCACAGAGTGGTAAAATAGGCTGAGCAGGTCTGATACAAGTCTAGGAAAATTACTAAGTATACGACCTGAATTTTAACGCTATCTCCATTTCTCAATAAAGTCAAAAATTTCAGCATAACACCATATTTAGGATTATATAATATAGTATGACCGACTTTGATGCTTAGGAAACAATAGTTACATAACCAAAGTTTCCAAGTAGGCTTCCGCGGAGATTATGATGAATTCTGCTGGTTTTTCCGGGTATTCTTCCGCGTATGGATAAACGCGGAAGAATACCCGGAAAAACCAGCAGAATTCAGTTACATAACCAGTTCATGACCAATGCTGATTAATGCATCATTCATTCCAATTTGTTGCTAATGATACATCAGTCTCCATCTAATACATGATTTGTTAAGCCATCAGCATAAATGCTCTTATACCATTCCAAAGCCAATGAATTTTTTCATTTGGGTCAATTTTGATAAGCAGATATGAAGGTCAAACTATGGAGTAATTGAGATTCAAAGATTTAATTTGGTAAATGTAAATAAGAGAAAAGGGCAAATTATGCAACAAAATAACTATTCAAATGATGACTATAATATGTAATAGACAACTTCATGTGCATTTGGCAAATGGGAATATAAATTATTCCTACTTGAAATCAGAAAAGAAGGGAAGACATTATAATTAGAAGACATTGAAACCAGCCTATTACCAAGGTGCAATTTCACAGTGGAATTGATTTCATTTAATAAAATAAAAATGAGCAGGTGATCTGAAATTAACAGACAATAAATCCATACAAAAGATGTTGCATGCAGTGAAATGCAGAGGTTAATAAGAAAATGTACGAATGTAAGTAATGTAATGAAAATGTACATAGGTAAGTCCTTAGCAAAGTAAAAATAAAATGAAATATATGATGAGAGGGAGGGAGGGAAGAATGGAATATTTTATTCATGCAGTTTTCAGCTACTCTGTCATTGCCAATCCAACTATAAATCAATCATCAAAGTATGGGTCACAGCAATTTAGCCTTCAACTTTTCCGAGCCTAATGCCCAAAACTGTTGGAAATAAAAATTAAATCATTCAAGCAAAAAAAGAATCAACAAATACCAATATCACGGGGTTACCACTGCACCACATACTTCAGTAGCATTAAATATCAATATGCAAACAAAATGTTAGGTTCCCCATTACATCCCAGATGATAGTCACGATGCTGTAATACCTAAGAAAATTAGGATCAAAGTTTGCAGTACTTCATTTACTTCATACATACCACAATTGCTGAAATGGAAGATTTTCATATCGAATTGGTGACCTATATTTAAATGAAAACCCTATCTTTTTACCACTTAAACAAAATTTGGAGAAAAAAAAACGCAAGCATAACCTGAGAACGTTAAACTATATTCGGGCCTGATATAAACATTAACAATATTGCATTAACCTGTGACATCACAAGGTAACCGCCCCGACCCTTCCAAGCGAGAAATCATTGATACCAATATACAATAAAACAACGAAAAACATAAATTATAATCCTTCGAAGAGTAGCTTGGTTAAAGTTAATCTCTCCCAAATAATACTACACACAAATTTTTGTCAAATTCCGAACAGGGATGGGGTTAGATAACATTGTTAGTAGAACCTCAACATCTCCCAAAGATGATATATACCTTGTTGGGGTCGATTTTATCGTACAATTTCAGGACCAACAACACTCGGTCCCGAATCAGCTCAAGGGTTAGAGGATCCTTGGCGCTGTAAAGTCTTTTCGGTTGCAGAGTCCTCTGAAAAGACGGGAAAAGAAACACTTGAAAATAAATATACCTTTTGTGCACCGACTTTTTCATTTTCCTTGAGTGCCTTCATAACTCTCTCTTCTATCTCTTCCTTTGAGCAAGCAAGAATGCGAAAATTTCTTCGAAAACTGGGATACTATATACACGGAAAATGACCACATTAAGCAAGTAGCAAAAGCGTAACAACTCACACACAACTATATTAAATAATACAAAAATTAATGTGAACGTCTAAATTGTTCTAAACTAACAAATCATCATGTACTGACTAAATTGAGAAGAACTTCACGAGGGCACCGGTTGAGCACATACCACATTTAATGAAAGGAGAGTATTAGAATTTTGCTCTGCATTAAACTGTTTTGTATGCATTGTTTTTCCATGAACTCCGACTAACGAAGCTCTTTGCGCACAAACACGCAACGCACGGGAACTTCTCACTAGGGAACATCTTAAACCTTGAACTAGCGCAGCCATTTTTCTTCTGCAACGGGGTCCAGAGAAGTCCCATAATTCTTCGCGCGTCGTATTTATAGAAGTTGACGTACGAAACGCGCATCAAAGTAGGCGGGATTGTATTTTTAAAATTTAACCGCATTTATCCCAGAACTCTACAAGCCGAGAGTTCTTGCAGTGGCGCAGCGAGGGGGGAGTTTGGGCGATAAACCCCCCCCCAAACCCAGAGAAATTTATAAGTTTAATCCATTTTACTAAATTGGATTCATATTACTTATAAAATAGTGTAAGGATTAATAAAATATCCCTCACAAAAGCCAAAAAAGACACCTTTTTGAGCCATTTATCTCAAAAATTTATGGGGGAGAGCCCCCGCATCTCCTGCTTCCTCTGGTGAGTATTCCATACCCTCCAGACCCCCAGTATTAGTTGCGCCTAAAACCTCCCCTAGCCTTAATTCCTGACTGTGACCCTGAGTTCTTGGATCCATTAGGAATTGTAAGGGTAAAATAATGGATGCGATAATCAAGAAAGTTGGTTGTTTATAAAAAGGAATAATCTCTTCTGATTAAAGTCCACATAATTCCGAAAAAATCTGAATTAAAGTTCAAGCACAATTGATAGTTAGTTCAGAGTACATTTGATTGGCCACTTTGACACTTTGGAAACAGGTTTAGGGAAGGGCAGCGAGGGCATTATGATGCTAAACATGGGTCCTTCTCACAAGAAAGAAAGACCCATGTTTATGGACGAAAAATCCTTAAAATTATCTATGCTTCCACCTCCTGAAGTATTGCAGATTTCTCTCGAAACACCCTGAATTGGCATTATAATCATGGGTGTCTTATTAAAATGATTTGGCTTATCCTTATATTGATCTTTACCCCCATACTTTTAATAATCCATCATTCAAGTCATTTCTAACCTCAGTATGCATTCAGGGCCGGTTCTAGACATTTTTCTGATGTAAGCAAACAACATAATTGCGTCCCTAAAAATAACCTGAGAGAAGGGATTCTCTGTGGATACATTTTAAATTAAGTACAAATACATACTTAAGGAATAAGGGTTGAGACTTAACATCAGCGTCATGGGTGTACCCAGCGAGGGGCAGGAGGGAGCAGCTGCCTCCCCCCCTAGAAGCAAATATCGCAAATATCTTTAAGGAAAATAATATTTTTTCAAGCAAATAATTTAATAAACTAGTAAAAAGCTGTTACAGCTTCCTTACAATGTTGGTTTCATTCACCTTTTCCATGCTTAAATCTTACCTATAACTTGAACAACCATGGCTTGCCCCAGTCCTAATTTTGATTCTGGATATGCCCATAATCAGCGCGACTGAGATATACCATCAATCTGGAAATTTTTTTAATAAATGACCTGCTGGGAAATACATTTTACATCTTTTGGCTCTAAAAAATTGGCTTTAATCAGATTCTTCATTATGTGTCAAAACTATAGTTGTTCGTATAGACAATGATTTTAAATATTTATTTTATTCCTCTGAGGCTTTGAAGGTGGGGAGGGTACAGATGATTTAGATAATATTATAGGGGGTAATCTCGATCCATGCCCTCATCCCCCCCCCCCCCATAGTTACCCCACTGTATTGGACTGGCTTGGTGCCCTATGTGGCTGCGTACTTTGCGTGCTGCTTATATCGGCCTTAAATGCATTAGAGATATGGAGAGGCAAACGCTAAGGTCCAAATTTGCCCTACTGAAATTGATGTATATTTCTGAAGAGTCCTGAAAAGCAAAATCACCTTTTGTCACCAAATATATACTCTGGAATGAGGCCAATCCATTGTTTATAGCTCCTAATGGTTATCCCCTCTGACCCTCCCCCTCTAAAATTAGGATTTATATAAGCCACTGAGATTATTGGTTCATCAAATTACTGTATTTATCCAAATATAGTCCCCCCCTAATTTTGAGGATTCAGTTTTGGGAAAATTTTAAAAAATGCGTTTGAATATAGTCCCCCCTTTACTTATACCACGGGCATTTTTGGAAAAAAAGGGATGACTATTCAGATAAGTACGGTAACTTCCATTGTGGAAAAAAATATAGGGAGACTGAGGGGCCTTCTCAGAGATCAAAGAAAAAAAAAGAATCCTGACTGTGTGGATCTGGAAGGAGGGCCTTATACATGCTTTTTCAGTGCTCTCTATTACGAAGGTTGAGGGAGTGTGAGTAATTCTGGTCAGAACAACACTAAAATTCCTTAGGAACCCTTTCATTTGATGGCGACCAATGGTAAAATGTATCTCACAGTATCATACGTGTTTCCTCTGAAACGGTGTTGTCGTGTTGTGGCGGCTGCAATTGTGAAAGAATGATTTCACGTTATGTTTCACCACTTTTTTGGTTTTGTGATGTTAGGTGGTGAAAATTAAAGTTTCTGAGGATAGTGAATATTGCTTTATTCTTGAATTTCATTCGCTGGACTTAAGAAACGTGTGTTTGTGAATTTTCACGTGTTTGGTGCCGGGATGCGAAGAAAACTCCAGTGGACCCAAAGTTCAAGTTTTTTAGCTTTCCAAAATAGCTCGAGTTGGAGACCAAGTGGATTCGGGCGATCAGAAGAGACAATTTAACCTCCACGAAAAACAGTAAGGTACCCACACAGCACACGGACACCTTTCGGACATCCGGTGATTGTCCGCCAAGTGGCCTATGGACGTCCTACGGACGTGCGAATTCATGCCAAAGTATGTCCGCTGCAAGTCCGCATGTCAGTAAAAAAGATGGCCTACGGACGTCCTGAAAGTGTCCGCTCCGGACACCTTCAGGACACGTTTAGGTTAGGATTGCATTTTGTTCGATACAAATAAATAATAGGTCCAGACAAGAATTTAAATAAATAAGGCATCAATTCCATGCACAATATTTATTTGGCTTCTTAAAATAATACAATGCAAGAAACTACATACATATTATTAAATTTTCTTCTTCCCCTGCAACCGCTCCTTGGCGTGCCTTAGCCAGTTTTGGATGGCAATCTCCACATCTTTTTCAGCGGTCATGCTCTCCTGCACTGCTCCTGTAATAATGAAGTATATAAACATTTCATTGTAGCAAGAAATTGTATCTTGTACGTAACAAGCAGATTACATAAGACAGGACGCTACAGTCTTATTAGTCACGTGTTTAACATTCTTAAGGTTTCAAAATTAGGAAACCTGTCCATTACAGGCTGAATACATTTTACAAACTTTTCTTTGACTTTTTCTTGTTCTTAAATAAGAAAAGATTTTGAGTAAAAATATTATTATGTTAGTAATGTATATATTATGATTAAGAACATTTTTCATAGAACAATTGTTGCACTAGATTTTAATCCCAAATATGAGAAGACTGTTTGCCTGTTAGACCCTGGTGCACCATCTAGCAAAAAATTCTTTGATCCATCCTTGCCAGACAGCTAACAATAAGTAGAGGTCTCGAAAAAGATATTGGAAAAAGCATTCAAATGGAGGATAATATTTCTGAACAATTGGTCTCTGCGTGAAGATTATGACTACTCTAGAGTGAATTGTGGAGGTAAAGAAAAGTGTTACATAAGATGGAGCTAAGGAAGACTAATGCAGAAGAGCTGAATATGATATAGGAGTAAAGGAAACTAGAAAATTTAAAGGAGGAAGTTTAAGTGGACTAGATCTCTTGGGATTAGTGTGAAAACAGCCACACTGATTTGGCACACAAACCACTTAGCTGCATTGGCCGAGATGCAACTAAAAAAAATAGAAACTTTGAAAAACTAGCAAAAACTTGCTCTTGTTAAGGCCATTCCATGATTTAGATCTCTGAATTCTTCCAATCTTAATAATTAAAATAGATCTTCTAATGTAGTCTGGTATCGAGGCAAAAGTGACAACCTAGCTCACTGGCAATATTCACATTTCGACAGAGACATAACAGGGGAATAGCAGCTAAGGCCTGCTGTGAGCTACTGAAATTTCTATAGCTCCTACAATAACACCTACTTCAAAACATCTTAGTTAGCTAGAGCTACTAGAAAATAGTAGCTTCTGTAGTACTGTGCAACTACCATCCCTGTTGAATAAGTTATCCCATTCTTAAGTTCTACAGGTGTTATACATCGAACTTTTATAGAGCATGAGATCCTTTTCAACCATGTTTTTGGTAATTATACCTCCCATATGCAGAACACAAATTTTTTTCAAATGTTTTAATTACTTGGTAGTGGAATCTGCATCTGAAAATAATACATAACAATACTATTTTCTCTACCTTTAGCATGGAAGGGTGAACCTTGTATTACAAGATGTTTAATAATTATTTAAATTTACTTTATATGAGCTCCCTTAACAGGAGCAACTTGCCAAAAAAGTATCCAGACCAAAATTATTCCTCCTTGCCCAAACCTATATAATAATCAAACGAATACTTACACCTCTCTCTCTCATGCCTTGCTTTAGCATGTTCCAGCCAGCTCTTCACTGTAACTTCCACACTATAATTGGTGGCTGTATCGTCCTGGTTCAGTGCAACATCTGTAAAGAATGAAGACAAATAAGTATACAGACAATTATAAGAAGAGAGACATACAAACTTATAAATAGAGATAGGAACTAAATAAAAATACAGATAAGCTATTTTTATTCAACTCCACTACATGAAAGCTATAGTCAGTAAATGCCTCCAGGTAAATATATCAGGTTCACGATACTCTACACCAAAATGTGTACCGATGGCTGTACGAAAAGATGCACAAGTTCTATTTTCTGGGTATAAGATTTCATGCAGCAGTTTGAGCAAATAAATGAACCATGAAACATAGCCGTAAGGTTTGTTTACATAATATATCACTTACAATTAGACCTTGTTTAGATTCATCCCGAGTTTCTTACAGTCGTCCTATATATAGGACGACTGTAAGAATCCTATATATAGTCGTCCTATATATAGTTTCCACTAAATTAAATGCATGGATGACTAATAGCACAGTTACTTAGTTTGTAGTTAAATTAGTTTATAGTTTAGTAGGTTAGCAAAGTTTGGCAGAAAAAATATATTAAACGCAATAAAGTTACGTCGGCATTGTAATTTTTTAATCCCTAAGCCTTATCTTTACTGACATAATAGATCATTTATTTATTTAGGACCTAAAATTTTTAATTATTAACCTAGTTCCATCAAACAGATAAAGAGTATTACAACTTTTTGTAAAAAGGCTAAACATTGGTGGTTATTCTATCATAACATTAATGTTCTTTTTCGATGCGTGCGTGAATATACATATCGAAAGAAATCACACGGTGTAGTCCGATTTCAAAGAATTAATAATTTACGTGAAACCTATTAATCATACATGCGTGTTGCAAAATCCCCCGGTTACACGTAAATACAATTCCTAGTTATATTTATTGCCAAGAACCCTACTTGATTTGATTTAGGAACGGAACCAAACGGACCGTTTGGACTTCAAAACAAATTCAGCCGTAGCCTACGTTATCAAAACAACAGGTTCTATTTTATACGCTAGCACTTACATTATTTCCTATACGTTCTCGCGTACAGAGACTATAGTACAAGAACTTCCACTTTACATTATATCATGTAAACAAGGAACAAAAGCGAAAATTTCACCATGAACAACGGAAAAAGACGCTACCTTTCGTTGCCAAGTAACGGTTATACCCAGACGGTCATGTTGTTCCAAGCAGAGCCATATTTTTCCTCGAGATGTTACAGGCTGAGTTATAAGAAATATAAGGAGCATGCGGAAACACTATACTGCCGCCAGTGAACGCCAAGAAAAATTATTTAGATGTCACATCAAACTTACTTGGAATTCGGCTGCGTCTTTGTAACCGCCAAACCACCATGCTGTCTCCAGTATTCCGTTCCGGTTCCTCTGTTGGAAAGGAGGAACGGAGGAATGTGGAGAACCATGGGAAAACACCTTCCTGTATCGCGGAGTAGCGGTAGATTCAAAATTCGTTCGCCACCAAAAAAACTAGAATTTCAATATAAAGTAAAGGTACGGCAGTACTTACCTTCTATTGCCTATCCTTAAATTGGACAATTACAATGTCTAATCTGGGAATAAGGCCATCGATGCCGTGATAATTTTAGGAGAATTCTTACCATTAAAAATTAAAATAAATTTAAAGCGTTATATGTTTCATTAAAATACTTTCCAATCAATCGCCTCTGAGATTTTTTAATCCCTAGAGAGTAAATATTAATTAATCAATAAGTTGAAAGAGTTCATTTAACCTGTAGGAATGGAATGTCCCCGAGACGGCTACGCGACGTTCGCAGGACATTGGTACATAATATAAAATTTCAGTAAAAATCGATAAATTCCATTATTCCTGTTGTTAATTTTTGTAAAAGTTGCTAAATTTGTTTAAATTTAAGTAATTTTTATAATCATGAAAGAGTACGGGTTTATTGTTCATCCAACGCTTCTCAATCGTACAACATGCGGAAATTTTTAATTTTTTGAAAGTTGCTAAAATTGTTGCTAAATTTGTTTAAACTTTAAAAATTGTTATAAATAATGTAGAGAGTCATAAGTTCGTTCAATTATTGTTGTTTAACCCGTAAGGCATGTAGAAATTTTTAACGCTCGTAAATGTTACTTAAATTGTTGCTAACTTTGTTTAAACTTAATAAATTGTTATAAACAATATAAAACTTAAAAATAGCGTACATTTGTAGTTCTTAAACTATAGAAGCGGTAAAAATGTCAAATTTTTTTTTCGTTAAATAGTTTATAATTTCCTCCCAGAGTCAACACTCCAACAAGGGGATTACATTTGGTTACCTAAAATAATCCTCAAAATATCTCTTCGTCCACGAAAAATTTCCTCGGGAGGAAGTATTCTGGCTTCAGAAACGAGAGAGAGTTTTTTTTCTTTCTCCCTTCTCCTATACTCCCTACTCGGAGGAGGATCTCGAGACTTTCTCTCGGAGTTCCTCCTTGAGGAGGTGAGTGTTTTAAGAGGAAACCAAAACTCCCAAACCCTGCATAATGGGACACTAGCTGGACGTCCGCTGGACATCCGAGATAGGACAGTGTGCGGACGGATGGCCAGGACAGCCGGCGGATGTCCTCTGGCTGTCCTGAAAATCCGCGGACACTGAGAGGACGCGACGGACGCGCAGCGGACGTCCTCTGGCAAAGATGTGCTGTGTGGGTATGTACCCTTTCACGCTGTAATTATTTGGATGTCATTCTAGCTAGTAGTGGCTTGGGGATGTTGATATCTCCAATACTCAAAGTGGTGATTTAAAATATTGTAGCGGCAATTCAATTGAAAATTCTTTTATTTTAGTTGCCTTTTTTGTATTATTTCGTTCAGTAAACGTGTGGTTGAATGTGTTACTGGGGATTATAATTTAGCAGCCAAGTTTATAGTATCGAATATTCTTTCTTAGCTGGCCCTTTGGTGTTTCATGCGTCTGAAACTCAGTACTCAGTTAAAAATGCTTATTTAAGTATACATTCGTAACTTTGAGTTGAAAAGCTGTTTGAATTATTTATGCCATAAGTTACATACTCGGTTATATATATATTTCTCCTGCAGAAATGCCTTACATTGGAAATGAAATGACTAAGTAATTTACATCGTATTTTCTTATTTATTAATTTTAGGTGTGTGAGCTTCACTTCACAGCGAGTGAAATCAGAAAAGAATCTGTGGCCTTGCACGAGAAGATGGGGAGATTATTCGTGTTGAATTAAAGGTGCCCAGACTGGAGGAAGGTGCCATTTCTTCATTTACCAAGCTATGATCCAGAAGACTGAAAGGCACAGTGGTATAAGTGACAAGATTTAATGGTGGATGTGGATTTGTGTTTTGTAAGTGGATGATGTAACAATGGACATCCGTTGGAGAAACTATTGAAGATAGATATTATGGCTTCTGCCAATTCACTTTGTTCTTTGCTTTGTTCTAAAGAGAATGACTGTATTTGTTTCACCAAAGTAGTTCATGGTAACAAAAGAGAATTGCAGGTATTATTGCGATTGACTAATAAAATATCTGTATTTTATTCCTGTGTTTTTTTCATTCCTGCCTCCAAAATTCCTTGTAGTGATGTCTTCATGCATGATAATATAGCTGAGATGTGATTTAAGAGATATTGTTCTTTATGTTTATGCTGGTGATTTGGCAGGACTTCCAAATTTTTATTAGATTGATACACCAACTGAATTGACGTTGAAACTTTTGCTCATCCCAAAACAATATTTCAAATACTGAAGAGCCTGGGCGGGTATGTTTTAGTAGCTGAGGCTGGACCATGCATAAATTTTGGCTTGCATTTTGATGAATTCGAGTGGAATATTAGCAGATGTGTAAATTTCACTGGCAATTATCATTGAACAATTTTATTAACTCAGGCTCTAGGGTTAGATTTTCATAGCCCATTAGGCAATGCCTAATTCAGTGTTAAAATAGATTATAATTTACTCTTAATTAATACAACCATTTGGGACCAAGCTATGCTTTAACTATTTGTATTGATCGGTAAGTATTGCACCTCATATCCCTTGTGAATTTGTTAGGAAAACACGTTCACTTAATGAACTACTGAGGTGGAAGGCAGCTTGTGTATGTAATTGTAACAAATGTAATTACCATGGAAATATACAATCTGGTGCATAATGTAATTGCCATGGAAATACACATTTTGGTACAGCATGTAATTTTCATTGAAAAATACACTGGTGTACATCATGTATTGTACGTATACTGGAAGTAATTCAATCACATGTTAATTTTGAGCATATTAGAAGGTATTTGAATGATTCATTTTGTTTTTAAAAGAGAATGCCAGTTTTCAAATCAAATACAGAAACCAGTTAGAAGTTTTGCAATTTTTTTATATTATACAATTTTATGGAAATATCATTTTGCCTAGTTTTGTCTAAAAGCAATTCCGTTGCAAATGGAAATGACCTCTAATTTCATTTTGCCCGAATTGTTGCTATGTCGTTTTTCATGCAAACGAAACCAAGGTAACCCGCTCTGCTTGCATGTAGTTCAGTGATAGACATCCTTCGCATTCAATAACTGCCCTGAAGTAGCATGCATAGTTAATAAACTTAATTAGTCTTGACAATTCTGTGGTGCCATGAGACAAAAGCTGTCTTACTATTTAAATCTACAGGACAAATCAGATATTGTCCTTGTGCTAAAAACAGCACATTTTTCTTGCATTTTATGTTCCTGCGAAAGCACACAGCCTAAACTCTGAAATTTTTGCAATAGGCTGCAGTTTCTCTATTGTAAAATTCCAGCCAAATAGAAATGTGCTTTAATGAACATTTACTTTGAAAAAGTAAAGTTTTGATTGAAATGTAATTGTAAGATCTTATTTTATTATAAGTTTCAAGGTTTTTCAAGTTTAAACCAAGTCTACGAGCTACTTTGCTGGCAATACACATTTAAAAAATATCCAAGTGGTGAAAATAGTAGTTGACTGTTAACTTTGTCCTTCAGTGCTGTTGTGAGAGGCCCCCATGCTCCTGGAAGTTTCACTGAACCTGAACTGAAGACGAGAGTAGTGGCGAAATTGGGGATACCCAAGAGGCTGGAGAGCACTGTGCCTGCTGTTCATGCTCCTATCAAGCAAATAAGTAGGGAATTAGTAACGGAGGATGCCTCCATCTCTCAACAAGCTGCAGAGTCGAGAGTATTTGCTTCTGGCATAAAAATTACTCAGTCATGCAGCAAAGATGCCTTAATCGGTAGGAAATTCAGATTAGAAGATTCAGACACATCTTCTGAAATAAAAGCTCTTTTGAGCTAAAAAAAATCCTTTTCAGCATCTGTTTGGAAGAGTAAATCATTTGTTATTAGTTATTGTTTTCATTGCTCTAAGTAGGTAATGATTTTAGTGCTTCCTGACAATAGATGGTGGACAGTAGTATGAAAGTTCTTTCAGGATAATGATTCTAGATATACACTTTGTAATGCTCCATTCTTAAGTTATCACACTCACGACTGGATTTGACTTTCTCAAATAATTTCAAGTAAGTTTTTCGTGAAAAGTCAACTAGTCTACAGTCAATTCATCAAGGTTTCTCACCAGGTTTAGCTGTCATAAAATGCCAAAGGCTGACTAGCTTTCCGTCCATGAGTAGTGTACCTTCATACATGTATTGTTGTAATCATCAGTTTTATGAGTAACTCAATATTAACATGTTCAGTGGAGCTGTTTCCTTGAAGAAAATTTTTAACTTAGGAATTCAATTAATTTAGCCCTGCTGAGAAACCTAAGCTAACTGATAAATCCTTTATTATTATATTTTTTTAGGTATGACTATTTGTACTCCACAGCAAAGGTCAGAAAGTATTGGGATGGGCAACACAGCTGCTGCGGAAGTTGGGCCAGAAGTGTGTTTACCTGCGCAGAATACCTCTCAACCTCATGCTAGCCTCAATGGTATGGAGTTGTATCCTTGAAGAAAACTTTTTACTTAGGAATTCAATGATTTTAGTCCTGTTGAGAAACCTAATCTATATGGATAAATCCATTATTATTATGTTTTCTCAAATTTATCAATCCTTTTCACCTCTGTTTTTTTTAGGTATGACTATTTGTATTCCACAGCAAAGGTCAGAAAGTATTAGGATGGGCAACACAGCTGCTGCGGAAGTTGGGCCAGAAGTGTGTTCACCTGTGCAGAATACCTCTCAACCTCGTGCTAGCCTCAATGATATGGGCAAGTGTAAATTTCAATCATACCAGATAAGTTTTATACCTGTCTTTACTCATATTAATCCAAACGTTTAGTTACCATATCCAGAGATGGGCAAAATACATGTCAAATGTATTTTAGATACAAAATACAAATTACTTTTAAAATCAGTATTTCAAATACAAAATACAAATTACTTCTAAAAATTGTATTTTCGATACTAAATACAAATGTAATTTCAAAATACATTCTTAAAATACAAAATACATACCTTCAACGAAGTTCATATCTAGTAAAACATTAAAATCAATTCAAATATGAACTATTTTTAGAATGAGAGGCTCAAACATTCTTAGATCTCATTTACAGGTAATTGACGATCAGACCATTATACAGGGCAAAATGTCTTAAATAATATGGAGAATATATGGTAATAATTTGTTTATTTCACTAGTCTCACTTACAAAAAATGCTCATTTCCCTTCAGAAGCAATAGTGTCTCAAACATAGAGTCTGCTAAATTACTTCTTTTACAATTGTGAATAAATCCTGCAAAAGAAAATAACCTTTCCACAGGAGCACTGGATGTGAGGCCAGTGTTATAACGCACAAACAACTTTTTCACAGCCGGATATGCATTTAACGTTGACAGACATTTCGATGTGTCACCAAGAAATTGTAATACTTCAATTTCATTCTTATTTACAACATGGAATGAGGAATGTCCTGGGTCATCTGAAAAGTCAAAGAAGTCCTCATCTGAAGAATTTCCATCATTTCTGGAGCAGAGAACATCAGCATTTAATTTTTTTGCTGCATTTATTAGCATTTGCTGTAGATGCGCTCGTAATTCCACTCGGTCGGTTGGAAGCCACCTCATCCTGAAGAAGGGATGGGTACATGATGCCAAAATTGCATCATTGACTTCCGCTGAAAGACTGAAATAGGTTTTGAACCTATTCTGCAAGCTCATATTCAGACCTATAATGAGTGGGGCACAATAGTGGAAGGCCATGGACTGCATCTCCTCTAGCTTTCCTTTTATAGAAAATAGTGTTGGTAACAACAATCCAAAGAAACACCCATCTCCCTGAAGCCGATCAATACCCAAGGCAATTGGCCTCATAACCTCACAGTATTCTTTTAAATAATCCAGTTCTACTTCCTTAATTTGGGTTTTGTTTCCAAGGACAGTAAAAAGAGCCTGTAACTTCTCTCTGTGTTTCAATATCTGGCATAGAGCATCGTACTAAGAATTCCACCTGGTAACACCAGGGTAACTCAGTTTTTGTCCTAGAATAGAGAATATTTTCTCAGCGGAGTGTGGTCGCCCAGAAGCATTCCATAAAAATGTACATTTACCCATGGCCATATGATGCACACGTGATAATGATGGTGATTTTTCAATTATTTTGGCTGTATCCGTTGTAGCTAACAAATTTAATGTGTGAGAAGCACATCTAACATGATGAGGTAAACGAATCATGGACTCCTCCTCCACATCATCAGAAGCAAACAAAACAGAAGAATTTTCATCACTCTCCTCATCAACATCACTTTCACTCTCAACATCGGAACATGGCACCTTTAGATCAACCCCAAATATTTTAAATGCTTTTGAAAAATTGGCACCATTGTCAGTAACTGTAGACACAATCTTTCCAGCAGACAAACCAAATGAAAGATGTATATCTTCAAGCATTTCTGCAATCTTGTCATGAGTGTGTGGACTACAAAACCTCCTGCATGCCAGAGCAGCTGAGTGCCGCATCAGTGTCTGTTCGTCAATCTAAAAGACAAAATATCATTTTATTAGTAATTGGTAATAATCATAGCTTCCAAATTTTCAAAGGTTAGATTTTTAATGTCGTCTGGTGTTCTAATAATATTTTAATGTGGTATATCTTCTTTTTTCTAAACATCCATTCTTATCTGATTTAAAAATTCTCATAAGTAAAGAGTTATACAACTTTTCCTGAAACTTAACTTTCAGCCATTTAAATTCTACCAGAATTAAAGCAGAGGGCGGAAGAAAAGCAAATTGAATTGAAACATTTAAGGGGTTAAGCACTGATGAAAGTTACATTGACCAGCTCATTTCACTCCAATATCCTAAGGTTTGACCACTTACCCAATGAGCTGTGACCCCCAAAAAACTCCTGGTCTTTGTGGACCATATGTCTGCCGTAGTGGAAACATATGAAGCTGCCTTTAGCCTTTCATTTATTTGGGCAATCACCCTTGCCTTCTGATCCTTCACTCTACGACCCAAACTTCTTCTGTCTATTTCCTGTTGGATCCGGAAGGTGGAATGAAAAGGCCTACATCTTAATCAGACGTTTATTATCACCCGATGGCCGCTCTCAGTGAGCACGTCCGTTCTGTCCCAAGTCCAGTCAGA
This sequence comes from Ischnura elegans, assembly GCF_921293095.1. NCBI lineage: Eukaryota > Metazoa > Arthropoda > Insecta > Odonata > Coenagrionidae > Ischnura > Ischnura elegans. Next base: position 33,219,634 of record NC_060257.1, on the reverse strand, counting down.
GAGAGAGGCCCTTATTCCCCAAGCTATCCCATACATACCAAAAAACAAAGCAATAACAATACATATTTTCCAATATGGCGGACAGCGCATCACTAAGGCGGCAATACAAATAAAAGAGAACTCAAATACATAACATCCTCCCCCCTTTTAATCATGAACATAAATCTTCAACTAACAAAATAATCCTTTAGATAGGGAGGCTGCTTGGTCATCCGCCTCGGACGGTTATCTTGTCCAGGAGAATTGTCCACTGCCATCTGGGCTTCTGGTCTTGTGTCCTCATCAGTCTCTGTCTCAGGGCTTGGAGCAGTTGAAGAACTACCGTTTACTACTGTGGGCTCGGGAACCTCATCTAATATTAAGGGAGGTAGCTCACCTCTCCAATCCCACGAGCTTCTTTCCTCAACATCTCTGCTTGGAGACCATGCCTGTGAAATGAACTTCTCATTGGTAGGGAAAATTCCATGTCCATTGATCAAGTACCCTACAAACTGGATACTCGTTACCCCGAATTGACACTTCTCTGGTCGAAGACGAAGTCCTGCAGTAGATATGCGGGATAAAGCCTCTCGCACTCTCTGCCACAACTCTTCCTTAGATGAAGCTTGCACCAAAATATCATCTAAATAGACAACCACTCCTTTGAGTCCTGCCAACAAGGTCTCCATTGCCCGTTGAAAAATGCCTGGTGAGGCACTCAGACCCTGGCTAAGGCGATGTACCTCGAATAGTCCCTTGTGAGTGTTCAGGGTAAGGAGTTTAGCTGTCTCTGGATCCACTGTCAGCTGCAAAAAAGCTAAAGACAAATCAAAGCGTGCAAAAAACTTTCCACCCGCTAATTTAGCCAAGAGTTCATCTATAGTCGGGAGGGGATACACATCTCTCAAGCAATTTGGGTTCACCGTGCAAGAATAGTCTCCACAAATTCGAATTGTTCCATCCCTTTTTAACACATTCACCACAGGAGTTGCCCATTCAGACACTTTCACAGGAACCAAGATTCCTTCATTCACCAAGTTATCAAGTTCCTTATCCACTCGAGGAAGCAAGGCAAAGGGAACTGGCCGTGCTTTTTTGAATACTGGCTTTGCATCGTTCTTAAGATGAATACGAGCAGGTGGTCCTGAATATTTCCCTAAGCCAGGAGAAAACACATGATGAAAGTCAGCAATCTCTCGAGGAAGGCTATCAAAGTTGCTCAAATGATTTACCTCCGACACACTTATCATTAAATTTTTAAACCATGAGCGTCCCAAAAGTGAAGGACCTGGGGTAGCAGCGACTAAGAGCAACAGCCTAGCATTTTCGTTATTGTACGACACATTCACCATACACTGTCCCAAAATGTCTAACTTTTGATTGGACCAGGTGGACAATCTAATCTCTGATGGAGATATCTTCAAAAAGGGGAATTTCTCATCATACAATGTATTACCTATTATGGTATGCCCCGCTCCACTATCAACTTCCATTAAAACAGGCACATTCTCTATATTGACATAAATTTTAATAGGAGCAGGGGCCACTGAAGCAGGGGTATGAAAAAGCATAGATCTTATCTGATTTGCACTGGATGGGCTGGGGACTGGCTCAGGAGACTCATCCGGAGATGGTAGATGATGCTGTGAAGATCCTTGATGCTGCCAAGACGGCCCATGACCACCTCGAAACCCTGGTTCAGGAGACTCATCTGGAGATGGCAGATAATGCTGTGAAGATGATGGCAGATGATGCTGCGAAGATCCTTGAATCCGCCAAGACGGCCCGTGACCACCACGAAACCCCTGGTTCCGCTGCTGCCGCACAGAAGGTCCACCGTAGGTCCTCTCTTGAACATTATCCCGCCTTGGCTCAAAGCGGTCTGCATCCTCCTGATGCCCCCGGTGCTGCTGCTGCTGAGCTCCCCCATCCGACCTCTGCATCGCCGCCCGGCGTTTCCGGAAACACATCTTCGCGATGTGCCCCTTAAGGTGACAATAATGGCAGGTGGCATCCTTCATGGGGCAATTGTGCGGGGATAGAAACCCACAACGGTGACATCCCGTGCCACTCTGCGCTGGACCCCTCACTTGATGTTCATGACATGGGCCAACCGGACCACTTCCCACTGCCCTAGTCACTTGTCTCGGGGACGAAACTGAATGAATGTTTATCACTTCCACCGAACCAGCACTTTGAAACTGGCGAACGTGAACTCTAGCCCTTTCTGCCGCAATGGCGCGATCAGTTGCAACCCTTAGAGTAAGTTCTTTGAATTTTAGGGAAAATAATTGTTCTTTTAAGCTCAAATTCCTCATGCCGCGGAGCACTTGCCTCAGAAGGGCTTGATCGAGGTTGTCGAACTTGCAGTGTTCGGCCAACTGTTTAAGGTCCGCTAGAAAATCTTTAAAGGCCTCATCCGGCCCCTGCATGCGGGCATCAAACTTATCCCTTTCAACCCACACACACGCGGTAGGAATAAAATGGCTAGACATTATGGCCATCAGTTCATCAAAAGTTTTAGTCCCCGGCCGGTCAGGAGCGCACAATTTTTTTGCAATCGCGTAGGTGTGAGGACCAGTACACGATAAAAGCACAGCCCTTTGTTGGGTAGGTAAAACCACATTATGTGCCTCAAAATAAAATAGTAATTGTTCTTTAAAGTCCTCAAATTCTTCTGCATTTCCACTAAAATTAGGGACCATACCGACGTTTATTAACGGAGCACATGCCGTACCCACGCCACCAAGTTCGCCCGTAGCCATTTTGAATTATGTCGGTTCAAAGTTCGCAAAAAAAAAACACAAATCACAGGAAATCGGTAACTAACAAAATAGAGGTATTTTCATCCCATAATAAGATCACTTTAAGTCCTCTTGTCCACAGTATCAGTTCAACAACGAAAACTCCTTAACGTGCAAACACAAAACCTACAAATCCATAACTATGACGATAATTTAAGCAAAATGCGATCACACATCAATTGAAGCCAAAAATTCAAGCGATAAAAGCAGCAAATACACACGCCAATCAAGCAAAAAACAGCAACCAAAATCCGTTAAACACGTGCACACAAGATTCCACCAAACAGGCAAAAATTTAATCGCCAAATAATAAAAAAAAACACATGTAAGAAGCGTTTACGCCAAACAGGCAATTAAGTAACGCCAAACAGGCTCTTAAATAACACCAAACAGGCAAGAATACTGAGGCACTAAAGTTTTACGACCACGTGGTGAGCAATTTAAAGTTCAAGTTCAAATTCACGTTTTCATTTCACAATTAAAAAAAAATACTTATTCCAGCCACCAATCTTGCATTTCCGCCGCTTCCGATGGATCCCATCCTCGTCGCCATTTGTTGGATCCGGAAGGTGGAATGAAAAGGCCTACATCTTAATCAGACGTTTATTATCACCCGATGGCCGCTCTCAGTGAGCACGTCCGTTTTGTCCCAAGTCCAGTCAGAGAGAGAGGCCCTTATTCCCCAAGCTATCCCATACATACCAAAAAACAAAGCAATAACAATACATATTTTCCAATATGGCGGACAGCGCATCACTAAGGCGGCAATACAAATAAAAGAGAACTCAAATACATAACATTACCTTCACCCCGAAGTCCATTCCTAGGAAAAACAAAAGGTCCATAAATTCAAATATTACACTTCTTTGTCACTCAGATGGATTCTCAAAACCAACCCACACAGCACACTCAAAATTTATACCGTATAAAAGTTGCATAAATGGATAGGTATAATATGCAAATAATATTCCGTCGATTATGCACATATTATGCGAATAATATGCACATAATATTTAAATATTATGCCGCCGTAAACTATTACTATAATATTGACATAATATCTATATTTTTACATTGTTAGTAACATTTCATCGTTAATTATGATTCATATAAGAATCATAAATCAGCAGCCACCCAGCAAACTCAAAAATCCTATTCAGTATAAAAGTTGCATAAATGGATAGGCATAATATGCAAATAATATTCCGTCGATTATGCACATAATATGCACATTATATTTAAATATTATGCCGCCGTAAACTATTAATAATATTGACATTGTATGCATATTATTTCGTTGTTAGTAACATTTTATCATTAATTATGATTCTTATAAGAATCATAAATCAGCAGCCACCCAGCAAGCTCAAAAATCCTATTCAGTATGAAAGTTGCATAAATGGATAGGGTTAATATGCAAATAATATTCCGTCGATTATGCACATAATATGCGAATAATATGCACATTATATTTAAATATTATGCCGCCGTAAACTATTAATAATATTGACATTGTATGCATATTATTTCGTTGTTAGTAACATTTTATCATTAATTATGATTCTTATAAGAATCATAAATCAGCAGCCACCCAGCAAACTCAAAAATCCTATTCAGTATGAAAGTTGCATAAATGGATAGGCATAATATGCAAATAATATTCCGTCGATTATGCACATAATATGCGAATAATATGCACATTATATTTAAATATTATGCCGCCGTAAACTTGATTGTATCCGTAAAAATCGATGATCATACATCCTCTGTATCAAAAAATGTGAAAACTTATGTTTTAATATATCACTAACAATTTCGTATCGTTCGCAGAATACTCCGCTATTATTATTATTATTATTTTTTTTTTATTTTACACACCGGCATATTCCGGTCTAGCGAGGTAGGCAGCTTGGTAGCCATTGTTGAAAGATGTTATTTAAACATAAACAGTTTTCATATAAATGTTCTACATGGAAACATATTTTGGATACAGTAAAATAAATACCAGGTACATTGTTGTCCTGTTTAACTAAAAGAAATAAGGTGTGTTAATTATTCTCTCGAGTAATATAACTTTAAATAACTAAGAATTCAACAGGTTATGGGTCCAGAGGCACAAAAAGAAGTAAAAAAAGACATATTGTAAAAAAAAAACAGTGAATGAAGATATAAAAAAAGGTAAAATACTCTTTAAAAAAATATATATACCTGTGCATACGTAATTATGGCAATGAAGATCGAGAGTGAGGACATCGCCTGTGTCCAGAAATTAAAAGACAACAATACTTTTCCGATGTGGCACTTCGAAATGAAAATATTATTTCGCGCAAAACAACTAATGGATGTCGTCGATGGAACCTGGGTACGTGCATCTTGCGGAGACGATGAGAGGAAGCTAGCGAAGTGGACCATGACAGACGCTGCAGCACAGCATGCGATTCTAAGAACAGTGGACCAGACGGTGAAGTTACACCTTTTGACGTGTGAAACAGCAAAAGATATGTATGATACACTTCTTCGTATTTATAAGAAGAATACTGACCAAGAGATGTGCTTGTTGTTACAACAATTTTATAACTATAAATATGATAGTACTAAGGACATTCATACTAATATTAGTCAACTTCAAAATGTTGTTTTCAAACTTAAAGTTTTAAATGAGGAAATTTCTGAACCAATGCTAATTTCCAAAATTATGACTATTTTGCCTGATAAGTTCAAACATTTTAGTAGCGCATGGGATTCGTCATCACAAACAGATAAAACAATTGACAATCTAATATCGCGTTTGTCGCTGGAAGAGGACAAATTTAAGTTTAAAGAGTTAAAAGAGGAAATACCTGTATCATTTAGAGCAGAAACTAAAAGACAGTATAATAGCGATGTTAAATGTTTTGTATGCGGGCAAAGAGGGCATATTAAGACGCAATGTAAAAAGAAACCGTGCGTAATTTGCAAGAAAACAAACCATGCCGAAAAAGATTGTTTCCTCAGAGCTAAAGCTTGTACGTATTGCAAGAAATTAAATCATAAATCAGAAGACTGTTTCTTTAAAGATAAAAATGAAGAAAGAAATAAAAAGCAGAACAGATCGAGTAAGATTTCTTTCCTTGCACTAAACAGTCAATTAATAAATAAACCAGAGCCTAGCAAAAATTTTGAGATGGTGGTTGATAGTGGTTGCAATAAAATGATGATCAAAGAAAAAGATGTTATATCAGATATGAAAGAATATACCGATACTGTAAAAATAGCGAAGAAAGGACATTTTATGTCAATACAGGGTTTAGGATCAGTCGAACTGGACAATTGTACTTTAAATGAAGTTTACTTTGTGCCTGATTTGACACGAAATCTCATGTCAGTGAACACTGTGACAAAAAGTAACCGGACAGTGTATTTTGATGATAAAAAAGTTTACATCCTAAACACCAAATTAGAAATACCGAAGGACAAGGTTATCATAGAAGGGAATAAAACGGAAAGTGGACTTTATGTTGTAAACATGAAGAAATCTGGTAAGAATGCTTTAATTGCTGAAGAGAAGGCAACAGGAATAGACGAATGGCATAGGAAATTAGGCCACCTCAGTCACAGCCAGCTGATGAAGATTCCAGAGCTGTGCAATGGAGTATTTTACAAGACTGATAAATTTAATGCCGTTGATTGCAGTATTTGTGCAAGAGCTAAACAAGTGAGACTGCCTTTTAGAAAAGTGAGAGATAGAGCTAGTCGTCCCCTGGAAATTATACACTCAGACCTGTGTGGGGCAATAGATCCTCCAACCTATGACAACAAGAACTACTTCATTACATTGCTGGATGATTATACACACTTTTGCAAGGTATATCTCCTAGAAACAAAATCAGCTTCAGAAGTTTTTCAATGCATTAAAAGATTTATAAATGAGGGAGAGACCCATTTCAATCTAAAAGCCAGTAAGATAAGGTGCGACAATGGTGGGGAATTTAAAAATGAGCTTCTCACAACATGGTGTCAAGAAAAAGGAATCATTTTAGACTTCACCATTCCGCATACTCCTCAGTTGAATGGAAAAAGTGAACGATTAAATCTAACGCTAATGAATAAAGCCAGAGCACTTATTTTTGATGCTAACTGTGAAAAATACTTGTGGGGTGAAGCAGTACAAACAGCAGCCTATCTGACGAACAGAAGTCCAACCAGAGGAATGCCTCAAACCCCTGCTGAAAACTGGTATAAGAAGAAACCTGACTTGAGAAATTTACAAATTTTTGGCCAGAAAGTTTTTTCAAAAATAGTGAAACCACTGAAGAAATTGGATAGTAGGAGTGAAGAAGCTATTTTTGTAGGATATGCTTCAAATGGATACCGATTGTGGAACAAACTTGAAAGAAAAGTTTTTGTTAGTAGAGATGTAATTTTTACAAACGATTTTCCTATCTCTGCAAACAAACTAGATAAAGAAATCAATATAGAGTTATATGAAGAAAATGAAGATCAAGAAAATGATGAAATAAATGAAAACCAAGAACAAGAAATTCAAAATGATGAAATAAATGAAGACCAAGAACCAGAAAATCAAAATCAAGAAATTCCTCCACACCAAGACAACAGAAGAGAAGAAGAAATTGATGGGAACAGGAGACCAATTAGAGAGAAAAGACTACCTGCAAAGTATGAAGATTTTATATTGGATTTTGATACCAGTGAAGATGAAGCACTACTGACCTATAATGAGGCTGTCAGTTGTGAAGATAAACAGGAATGGATGAAAGCCATAAAAGATGAAGTAGACTCATTGATGAATAATAAAACTTGGACGTATGTAGATGAAAATGAAGCACGAGGAAAAGAGATTCTCACTAGCCGATGGGTTTTTAAAGTAAAAGATAATGGAAAATTTAAAGCCAGAGTAGTTGCAAGAGGGTGTTCTCAAGACAAGAAAAATATAGACTACAAACATATTTTTAGTCCAGTGGTTGACACAACCTCTTTGAGATTGTTGTTTGCCATAGCAGCCAAGAGAAACTGGGAAATTCAAACACTAGATGTGAAAACAGCATTTCTCAACGGTGAATTAGAAGAACCAATTTATATGAGAGTACCAGAAGGTTTTGATCAGCCAGGAAAAATATGCCTCCTCCACAAGTCACTTTACGGACTGAGACAAGCACCTTGTCAATGGAACAAGAAGTTCACTACAACCCTGAAAGAACTTAACATGATGCAGCTTAAGACACACCCGTGCATATTCAAATCACAAGCTGGAGATATGTTTCTTGCGATACATGTTGATGATGGAATAATTATTGGAAAAGAGAAAGAAAAGATTAAGAAATTGTTAGATAAACTAAGGAAATTTTTTGAAGTAACAATTGATTCAGAACCAAAATCTTATATTGGGATAAACATAAGAAAAACAGCAGAAGGAATTATGATATCACAGAAAAACTATGCACAGTTGGTATTGAAAAGATATGGAATGGAAAATTCGAAACCGACAAAGACACCAATAGTAGCTGATAACAAAGTGGATGAGTATCCTGAAAAAGAAATTAAATTCAACTATCGAGAAGCTGTTGGAAGTCTTTTATACCTATCTTGTAAGACGCGTCCAGATCTCAGTTTTGCAGTGAACTATGAAAGTAGATCCATGGAAAATCCACAGAAGCAGGACTATGTCAATATTAAAAGAACTTTAAGGTATTTGAAAGGAACAGCTCATGCAGGTATATTTTATGGTAGGGAAAAGAACGATGAGGAAAATTTTGAGTTAGTTGCATATTGCGATTCCGACTATGGTGGAGACACAAGAGTAAGGGAAACAGATACTAAAAAAGATATACGCCGTAGGAGTACATCAGGTTTTATTATAATGTGTAGCAATAGTCCAATCTCATGGTGTTCACGACGACAATCTGTAGTCGCTCAATCTACAACCGAGGCCGAACTTATCGCTGCATGTGAATGCTCTAAAGAACTGAAGTATTTAGTAGAGTTATTGAAAGAACTAACAGGAAAAATAGTCAAAAGTACGATACACATTGATAACCAAAGTACTATAAAACTAATTAAAGCTGGAAGAATAAAAACAAGCCGGCATATTGAAATAAAATACTTTTTTGTGAAAGATGAATTTTATAAAGGCTTATTTAATATCAAATATGTACCAACTGAGTATAATGTCAGTGATATTTTAACGAAACCATTGCTTTCTACTAATTTTGAAAAATGTGCTAGAGAATTGTTATTTTATGACTGATTTCTTATTCCAATGTAAATATAATTGTATTAACTAAACTTAAAAAAACTGTTCTACGTTTACGGGGGAGTGTTGAAAGATGTTATTTAAACATAAACAGTTTTCATATAAATGTTCTACATGGAAACATATTTTGGATACAGTAAAATAAATACCAGGTACATTGTTGTCCTGTTTAACTAAAAGAAATAAGGTGTGTTAATTATTCTCTCGAGTAATATAACTTTAAATAACTAAGAATTCAACAGCCATATCGCCATATTGCCGTTGTGTTGTTGTTCATTGTTGTTAGTTGTTCCGGTTGTTCCCGTAGCCAGCCGTAGCCATATTGCCGTAGTAGTAGAACGTCTATTGAAAAATCTAATATTAATGAGGAAACGATGGGTCTACGGAACTATTTTATGTCACAGTACTATTCTGGTAACGCATATACGATAAGGACTAATAAGCTTCATGGTATGAAGAACAGGACTTTATTTAAAATCAAAGTAAGTACACGTACGTGAGTCGTTGTCGTTTGTCATAGGGTTTGAAAGCAAATCTGAAATTATCAGCTCCTAATTTTGAGTGTTATTCCCAGTACTTTAATAATTTTTTTAATTACCTAAATGTATATCTTATGACGGTACTTTTTCAGTCAGAGTCCCAGCTTGAAAAGTGAAGGAAGGCTATTCCAAGGAAAGACGAAGTTTTGGCACTTAGGTACTGATCCAGGTTGTGAGCTGCACTTTCGCCCTGAAGATATCACATACTTGATCATATATGCATATTATTATTTTAATTTGTGATTATTAATGACAATATTATCTTTATTGTTTCGGAGTGCATTTTCAAGAACGGCTTGCTTAAGCCGATGTCCCACGGTCAAATTTGCGTCAAAATATTTTGATCAAAATTTGATGCAACTGACGCGCACCCTGTCCCACGGTCAAAATTTTGTCCAACTGGCTTTTGGTCCTATCGTTTGTACAAATCACCGATTTGTACAAATGGATAGGACAGGTTCTAAATTTTCATCCAATTGGATGAAACCAACCAATCACAGGGCCTTTGACAAAAAAGCATCGCCAAGCGCTGTCGACACACAGGCCAAATACGTTAAACTTATTTATCGTCTGCATGAGTATTTTAATTAATTATTATGTATATTATGGACACAAAAATAAATTTTGTTGTATTCCACACAGTATGCATTAAAAACCCAACCGGTTTCCACTTTTTCAGGTCGTTATCTTAATAGTAAACCTCTAGATAAGGACCTGAAAAGATCGAAACCGGTTGAGTTTTTTCATTAGTATTGTATGGAATACTAAAAGGTTTAGTTTTAAATTTATAATATCACCATACCACGAAGTGAATTCACAAAACATTATTTCAAATATATATATACGTTCGTGATCGTCTATTTCATCGCCTGGTGTGGCCCTAAAGGTAAATATGAGCAAATATTTGTCTCAGTGATAGGCGATGGAAGCTCTCAACTAGGAAATCCGTAATAATCAGTTGATCTTAAATAGAAAGGAAGCAATCTTTAGAATCGCAATACCAGGAGGGATGTTTTGGAAATAATTAAAGATTTACTTAAGGCATTGAGGCCGAATTTTACGCTTTATGGAAGGCATACAATGCGAGCGAGCAGCTGGAGAAATGACTAATATGAACTGACGATTGTACCTGTGAAACACTACAGCTGCCCGTTTCTATTACTATGATTATAGGATAAGGACCTTATTTTAGAAACTGCTAGATTAGGAGAGAAAAATGTGATTTAAATGCACGCTTACAGCACTATTCATAACATCTCCTCAACCACAATGTCCATCATTTATTAATAACATTTTCCTCGCGGGAATAAACTGCCTCGCGTTTGTATCCTGGCGTTTTATTCTGCCCTCAACCTTGCTGATAAGGGACATGAAAATATCCTGACTTGTCGTCAATTATTATCGATAATAAACGGGAACATCGGCGACCAACTCCTTCTCCAACATGTTTAGCATGCTTATTCCAACGCTTTCATACCCCTTTTCCAGCCAAGGCCAAGTTCAGCATTCCTTCTGTTTTCTTTTTTCGCATCTTTAATGTTCAAGAGGCCTGTTCAAACAATTTCGCCTGCTTAAAAAGAAAGAACCCACACAGCACATCGTTGCCAGAGGACGTCCGCTGCGCGTCCGTCGCGTCCTCTCAGTGTCCGCGGATTTTCAGGACAGCCAGAGGACATCCGCCGGCTGTCCTGGCCATCCGTCCGCACACTGTCCTATCTCGGATGTCCAGCGGACGTCCAGCTAGTGTCCCATTACGCAGGGTTTGGGAGTTTTGGTTTCCTCTTAAAACACTCACCTCCTCAAGGAGGAACTCCGAGAGAAAGTCTCGTGATCCTCCTCCGAGTAGGGAGTATAGGAGAAGGGAGAAAGAAAAAAAACTCTCTCTCGTTTCTGAAGCCAGAATACTTCCTCCCGATCGAGGAAGAGGAAATTTTTCGTGGAGGAAGAGATATTTTGAGGATTATTTTAGGTAACCAAATGTAATCCTCTTGTTGGAGTGTGGACTCGGAGGAAATTATAAACTATTTAACAAAAAAAAAATTGACATTTTTACCGCTTCTATAGTTTAAGAACAACAAATGTACGCTATTTTTAAGTTTTATATTGTTTATAACAATTAATTAAGTTTAAACAAAGTTAGCAACAATTTAAGTAACATTTACGAGCGTTAAAAATTTCTACATGCCTCACGGGTTAAACAACAACAATTGAACGAACTTATGACTCTCTACATTAGTTATAACAATTTTTAAAGTTTAAATAAATTTAGCAACAATTTTAGAAACTTTCAAAAAATTAAAAATTTCCGCATGTTGTACGGTTGAGAAGCGTTGGATGAACAATAAACCCGTACTCTTTCATGATTATAAAAATTACTTAAATTTAGCAACTTTTACAAAAATTAACAACAGGAATAATGGAATTTATCGATTTTTACTGAAATTTTATATTATGTACCAATGTCCTGCGGACGTCGCGTAGCCGTCTCGGGGACATTCCATTCCTACAGGTTAAATGAACTCTTTCAACTTATTGATTAATTAATATTTACTCTCTAGGGATTAAAAAATCTCAGAGGCGATTGATTGGAAAGTATTTTAATGAAACATAACGCTTTAAATTCATTTTAATTTTTAATGGTAAGAATTCTCCTAAAATTATCACGGCATCGATGGCCTCATTCCCAGATTAGAAATTGTAATTGTCCAATTTAAGGATAGGCAAGTAGAAGAAGTAGTAGAAGATAGAAGGTAAGTACTGCCGTACCTTTACTTTATATCGAAATTCTAGTTTTTTTGGTGGCGAACGAATTTTGAATCTACCGCTACTCCGCGATTCAGGTGTTCTACCATGGTTCTCCACATTCCTCCGTTCCTCCTTTCCAACAGAGGAACCGGAACGGAACACCGGAGACAGCATGGTGGTTTGGCGGTTACAAAGATGCTGCTGCAAGTAAGTTTGATGTGATTTCTAAATAATTTTTTCTTGGCGTTCACTGGCGGCAGTATAGTGTTTCCGCATGCTCCTTATATTTCTTATAACTCAGCCTGTAACATCTCGAGGAAAAATATGGCTCTGCTTGGAACAACATTACCGTCTTGGTAAAACCGTTACTTGGCAACTAAAGGTAGCGTCTTTTTCCGTTGTTCATGGTGAAATTTTCGCTTTTGTTCCTTGTTTACATGATATAATTTAAAGTGGAAGTTCTTGTACTATAGTCTCTGTACGCGAGAACTTATAGGAAATAATGTAAGTGCTAGCGCATAAAATAGAACCTGTTGTTTTGATAGCGTAGGCTACGGCTGAATTTGTTGGAAGTCCCGACGGTCCGTTTGGTTCCGTTCCTAAATCAAATCAAGTAGGGTTCTTGGCAATAAATATAACTAGGAATTGTACTTACGTGTAACCGGGGGATTTTGCAACACGCATGTATGATTAATAGGTTTCACGTAAATTATTAATTCTTTGAAATCGGACTACACCGTGTGATTTCTTTCGATATGTATAGTTACGCACGCATCGAAAAAGAACAATAATGTTATGATAGGATAACCACCAATGTTTAGCCTTTTTACACTTTGCTAACCTAATAAAATATAAACTAATTTAACTACAAACTAAGTAACTGTGCTATTAGTCATCCATGCATTTAATTTAGTGGAAACTATAGGACGACTGTAAGAAACTCGGGATGAATCTAAACAAGGTCTAATTGTAAGTGATATATTGTGTAAACAAACCTTAAGGCTATGTTTCATGGTTCATTTATTTGCTCAAACTGCTGCATGAAATCTTATACCCAGAAAATAGAACTTGTGCATCTTTTCGTACAGCCATCGGTACACATTTTGGTGTAGAGTTTCGTGAACCTGATATATTTACCTGGAGGCATTTACTGACTATAGCTTTCATGTAGTGGAGTTGAATAAAAATAGTTCATCTGTATTTTTATTTATTTCCTATCTCTATTTATAAGTTTGTATGTCTCTCTTCTTATAATTGTCTGTATACTTATTTGTCTTCATTCTTTACAGATGTTGCATTTAACCAGGACGATACAGCCACCAATTCTAGTGTGGAAGTTACAGTGAAGAGTTGGCTGGAACATGCTAAAGCGAGGCATGTGAGAGAGGTGTAAGTATTCGTTTGATTATTATATAGGTTTGAGCAAGGAGGAATAATTTTGGTCTGGATACTTTTTTGGCAAGTTGCTCCTGTAAAGGGAGCTCATATAAAGTAAATTTAAATAATTATTAAACATCTTGTAATACAAGGTTCACCCTTCCATGCTAAAGGTAGAGAAAATAGTATTGTTATGTATTATTTTCAGATGCAGATTCCACTACCAAGTAATGCAAACATTTGAAAACAATTTTTGTTCTGCATATGGGAGGTATAATTACCAAAAACGTGGTTGAAAAGGATCTCATGCTCTATAAAAGTTCGATGTATAGCACCTGTAGAACTTAAGAATGGGATAACTTATTCAACAGGGATGGTAGTTGCACAGTACTACAGAAGCTACTATTTTCTAGTAGCTCTAGCTAACTAAGATGTTTTGAAGTAGGTGTTTTTGTAGGAGCTATAGAAATTTCAGTAGCTCACAGCAGGCCTTAGCTGCTATTCCCCTGTTATGTCTCTGTCGAAATGTGAATATTGCCAGTGAGCTAGGTTGTCACTTTTGCCTTGATACCAGACTACATTAGAAGATCTATTTTAATTATTAAGATTGGAAGAATTTGGAGATCTAAATCATGGAATGGCCTTCACTACAGCAAGTTTTTGCTAGTTTTCTATTTTTTTAAGTTGCATCTCGGCCAATGCAGCTAAGTGGTTTGTGTGCCAAATCAGTGTGGCTGTTTTCACACTAATCCCAAGAGATCTAGTTCACTTAAACTTCCTCCTTTAAATTTTCTAGTTTCCTTTACTCCTATATCATATTCAGCTCTTCTGCATTAGTCTTCCTTAGCTCCAGCTTATGTAACACTTTTCTTCACCTCCACAATTCACTCTAGTGTAGTCATAATCTTCAAGGGGAGACCAATTGTTCAGAAATATTATCCTCCATTTGAATGCTTTTTCCAATATCTTTTTCGAGACCTCTACTAAGCTGTCTGGCAAGGATGGATCAAAGAATTTTTTTCTAGATGGTGCACCAGGGTCTAACAGGCAACAGTCTTCTCATATTTGGGATTAAAATCTAGTTCAACAATTGTTCTATGAAAAATGTTCTTAATCATAATATATACATTACTAACACATTAATAATTTTACTCAAAATCTTTTCTTATTTAAGAACAAGAAAAAGTCGAAGAAAAGTTTGTAAAATGTATTCAGCCTGTAATGGACAGGTTTCCTAATTTTGAAACCTTAAGAATGTTAAACACGTGACTAATAAGACTGTAGCGTCCTGTCTTATGTAATCTGCTTGTTACGTACAAGATACAATTTCTTGCTACAATGAAATGTTTATATACTTCATTATTACAGGAGCAGTGCAGGAGAGCAAGACAGCCCCTGAAAAGGATGTGGATGTTGCCATCCAAAGCTGGCTAAGGCACGCCAAGGAGAGGTTACAGGGGAAGAAGAAAGTTAAATAAATCGTATGTAGTTTCTGGCATTGTACTGTTTTAAGAAGCCAAATAAATATTGTGCATGAAATTGATGCCTTATTTATTTAAATTCTTGTCTGGACCTATTATTTATTAGTATCGAACAAAATGCAATCCTAACCTAAACGTGTCCTGAAGGTGTCCAGAGCGGACAATTTCAGGTCGTCCATAGGCCACCTTTTTTACTGACATGCGGACTTGCAGCGGACATCATTTTGTATGAATTCGGCTGTCCGTAGGATGTCCATAGGCCACTTGGCGGACAATCACCGGATGTCCGAAAGGTGTCCGTGTGCTGTGTGGGAATCCTCCACCTCCACAAGTTTCCTAGTTGTTTACATAAATATCGTCTTTCGTTTGTTTTTGATCAAAATGAGATGCATCGTGGGACACCCCCAGTCCAGTTGTATCAAAATATTTGCATCAAAATGTTTGGACAAAAATTTTGATCAAAATATTTTGACGCAAATTTGACCGTGGGACATCGGCTTTACATCGTTTGCGTGATTGCTCGCCACAACTCTATGACTAACACAGAGATAATTATGCGATTAGAAGACCTCTTTGTGGCTTAGAATCACATTTTGGACCATTTTTAATACATTCGCTAAGAAAAGATCGTAGATGTTCAACCATGCGGATGTCATGGAAGGAATCATCGCGTGTGTTGTGATTGTGAATTCGTGTGACATACTTTGTACTTTCTAATCGCAATTTCATGAGTAACGATTATGGAAGGGTTAATGTTTGTCTTTAGATGTCATTCACATGATATTTAAACCAAATTTGCGATGATATAGGACTCCTAACTGAATATTTGTATATTTGTGATACAACGCTGAAGGATTGTGCCTTGTTTTAGTGCAATGTACCTATGCTGTGTCTAGATGAATGATTCATTAAATTTCTCCTCGTTTCCAGAAATAAATTTTTATTCATGTAATTTTCGAATATTATGCAACTGCATATTATCACATATCAACGGTATAAAATATGCATAAAAGGTTCGTAGATATGGTATAAAATGTGCATAACATGTACCTAAAGGTGCATACGAATGGTATGGTACTAATGGTACATATTATAATATGTGCGTATATTTAGCCACATCAATGGTATAAATCGTGCCAGAAGGAGCATATAAATGGTATAATATGCGCATATATTTTAGGCCACATCCATGGTATAAATTGTGCATAATATGTACATAAAAGGTGCATATACCCAGATAGCACAAAGTAAGTGAGTTAACCGTTTCTTATGGTTTTCTTACGGAAAAAATTGATAAGCAGCTTATCGTAAGCTAAGGAACTTATATAAGGCAAGGGTAAGACGTTAGGGACGTTTAGGTAAGGAATGCCGTCAAATATCCTCAGGCAATGTAAGTCACTTCTGTTGGAGCGCCAAAGGCGGCTGAACAGCGTACTACACATGCTACGCGGCTCATCTTGACATGAATTTAAAGGCTATTGGGGAAATTTAGCGAGTTTTTATAAGGTCTGAACAACTTATAACAGATTTTCCCGTAAATAGAAAAAAATTAATAACAGCAAGCAACCGGCTAGTGAAGATATAAAGCATAGTACAAGTACTCTATCCATGCGGCGGAAAGAAAAAAAATAACACCAGGATGGGTCCGAACGTGCGACCCTCGTAACCGAAGTACTACAAGCTAACCACTACACCACGGCAGTTGTTAGGAATAGGTGGCGTAGTTACTAATTAAATATCCAATTATGTAAAAAAAAACTTGTTTGGCATGTGCATGAAAAACTGAATTTATTCAAGGTCCATACATTTTAACATTTATGAATTTTAAATTATGGTTTGATAACCCGATGACTACAATACGTATATTAGATGTTCCTTCCTATATTATTCTACGTTGGTATTCTTGTGAATTTGTGTTTTTCTTACGACCTTCGTTAAGCTATCAGTTCATAAATGTGAATGATTTTCAAATTATGGCGGTATGATGTTATTTCTCCTCATAATATAGAAGCGCCAATAATAAAAACATTGTTTTAATGCATAAAGGCCTTAATTAACACTCTGTAACGATGGGATAATAACAGCATCTACGGAAGTGCTGAAAGTTTGGCATCCATTTTGCCATTACTCTGGATGTTTGTCGCCCTGGCCGTAAGAAACCCATAACAAGCTTACTTGAGAAGCGACTTCCTTATTTCTTCCTTTCACCTTATCTCAATGACTTATAATGTGCCTGCTATGAAGCCCTTAAATTAAGGGCTTTATAGCAGGGCCATATCAGATGCTATAATTTTTAGTTGAATGTTTTACTTTTGTAGAAAACCTTCACTACTCATTTTATTTCTTTTTTGGAAGGACATGCTGGTAGCCTTTGGTTAATGGTACATATGTGTAAACGGTAGTCCACATTTTTTTTTGAGAATATTCTTATGTTTTTATGAAAGAAATATTATTTGTATAAGTGATTTCTTTTTTATTTCCTTTTTTGAGAAGAAGGTTAACTTTTAAAAAAATTCATATTAATTATAGTTATTTGATAATGATAATATTATAAACTTTTTATTAAATTTGTCACCTGATTTGCAAATAAATTCACATACATCCCCAATGAAAATTTTGTATACAATTGTATACAATTGTACACAGGATTTCCTGTATAAAACTGTATACAATTGTATACAAAATGTGTTAATTGTATACAAATTTGGCTTTACACAATTGTATAAAAATGTGTACAATTGTATAAAATGTATACAATTGTATACATTTTACACAATTGTATACATTTTACACAATTGTATACATTTTATACAATTGTATACATTTTTATACAATTGTGTAAAGCCAAATTTGTATACAATTTACACATTTTGTATACAATTGTATACAGTTTTATACGGGAAATCCTGTATACAATTGTATACATTTTTATACAATTGTGTAAAGCCAAATTTGTATACAATTTACACATTTTGTATACAATTGTATACAGTTTTATACAGGACATCCTGTATACAATTGTATAAATTTTTATACAATTGTGTAAAGCCAAATTTGTATAAAATTTACACATTTTGTATACAATTGTATACAGTTTTATACGATTGTGTTAAGCCAAATTTGTATACAACCCTAACAACACATGGACATCCAATGGATGTCTGACGAATACCCAATGCGGACGTTGCTGATGGGCCAAGGATATCCGATGAAAATCTGGCGATTTCCCTTGGACATCTGTCGGATATCCATAAGTCCCAAAATCCGATATCCATAGGACGTCCCCTTCCAGATATTAATACCATTTTTGCATATTGTTGCAAGAATATACACCAAAATGATTCCTTCACATGATAGACAACCTTATCAAGGTGGAAGGATTCTTCATTCAAAAGTTTCATGGGTGTCTGCTTAGTAACCATTGATGAATGATTACCCTGGCGAAAATGTGACCGTTTTCAGATTGTTTAAGAACGCACCATGGAGATGATCATGAACAGCGAAGAACACTATCCCAGTGTGTCCTCGAGCGGAAATGTGTACGCCTTGGAGTGTTCACAAACACTCTACAGAGCGTTTAGCTATGTTTACGACTGTTTGTCAATGTTTCCAAGCGTTCATGAACGCCCTGTGAGTTACCATCTTCATTGTTTCGCAGCATTTACTTACATTTGAGAACACCCTGTCTAGGCTATCGAGAGTGTTCATGTACATAATGTAACATGCTAATGTGTTTTCCATAGTTCTTGAACGCTATGGGAACACTTGCCGGTGGGTTTATGAACTCTTGCAGTGAATAAATTTAATAAAGAAAAAATCAGTGAGATTCAGGTCTTACAGGGTCTACAAAGGAAATGAAAACCAGATACAGTTTGCTGTAATGATAAAACAATTATATTTAACTATATATTACACACTTATTTACAACAACACCACACAATCACATGAGTACTTTATAAACTGAATTCATCATGCATAACAAAGAGACCAGGCCCAGGTGGTATTCCACCTTTTGTGCTTAAATATTGTCAAGAGATTTTAGCATATCCTCCCTCACTCAGTCCATCCATCCAACCTAAGAAGTAGTTATGTAGTCCCAACCCATAAATCAGGTGATAAGACTCACACCACTAGTTACAGACCTATTTTAATCCAGTCATTTGTTGTTAAGATCTTGAGAGAGAGTCTTGCACTTAAGCCTAATATCCTCTCCTACAAACATATAGCTATACCAGAGCACCATGGTTTTCATGAAGAAAGGTCTTCAACTACGAATCTCATGGCCATGCAATACTACATTCTAAAACCCTTCAGTGAAGGGCATCAAGGTGATGTAATATATACTCATTCTCAGAAAACATTTGATACTCTCATTACTTACAACTTGCTTTGTAAGTTGACATGTTATGGCATTGATGGTAATCTTTTAAAATTATCATTAACTGTCTTAATGGTAGAACCTAGGTGGTCAAGATTAAATCCTTCCTCTCTAGTGTAATGAATGTGACATCTGGTGTTCCTCAAGTGTCCCGCCTGGATTGTTATTACATTTATTTATTAATGATGTTAAGCAGAAGAAAAAACCAAATGCGGGTCTATCAAATGCTGATGATTACAAATTACATTGCAGGATTAAATATTTATATGACTGTTTATGTTTACAGAGCAGTTTAAATAATCTATTTTGCCGGTGTTAAAGTACTTCTGTAAGAATTAGAGTGCTTTCCAATCACCTTGCGCAGATTAGCTCACATCACAACAGATTGAAACACACTAGCGCAGACGAACAATGGTGCAGGATGTGTTCCCATCTGTTTAGCGCAGATGACGTCACATCTGCGATTGGAACACGCTCTGAGCTAAACAGTTTAAAACAGATCAGCACAGATACGCGATTGGAAAGCACCCTTAATTTAAAGAAATGTGTACCAGTCACATATCATCATTTTAAAAGTCCGATTACATTTCATTGCAACATGAACAATGGATACCTTGAGAAAACCACCAAAATTCTAGATTAGGGAGTTATCTTTACAGCTAATTTAAATTTTGACTATCATGCGGATGTGATGGCCCCAATTAAAATTTTGCATATGATTTGTACACAATGTACACAGGATTTCCCGCACACGATTGAGTACAAATTGCATAAATGTGTACATGTACAATGCGTTGCAAAAAAAATTTGGCATCAAACAACTTGCGTAGATTGTACGCAATTTGCACTATTTCATATATTGCATAAAAAGAGTACAACCTACACACAATGTGTAAAGCCAAATTTTTGTACATATAAACATTCTTTCTACAATTATCATTGGAGATATCACAAAGAATAATGAATAAATATCCAATAGAAGTATAACGCTATCACTGACTTCCTTGGCAGTTTATTTCCCTTAACATTCAATCTCTCAAGCTTTTTTACATGAGAGGCAACAGAGACCTTAAAATAATACTAATAGGGGCATAATGACTGCCAAAATTAGTGGGCAAGAACCGGCAGGGAATCATTTAATTTTAGGCATATCATTAGATGTCGAGTAGATATAATAAAATGATCAGATAATGAGAAAATAATAATGTAACGTAAACATGGAATACTCCAACACAGAGTAGAATTTCTATCAATGTACAATATTACGCATTTGACACTGATTTCAGACATTTCTCTTTCCTAATGCTCTGAATAGTCTGAGGAATAACTGCAGGCACTCTCTCAAAATGATACATGCAAGTTTTCAGTTGAGGTACCGTCACAAATGTCACATTCAATATCATTATCAAGGGTGGGCAAAGCAAAAGACTTATTTTCCGCTTTGATTGGATAAGTTGCAATTGTTCAAGAAAAGCCACTTTTTTGCTCATGTTTGCTCCCATACTTCATTCAAGTTTGTACCTCCTTTTCTACAGAAGTGGGAACCTCACTTGTATTAAGGCCTGTTTACAAAGTATATTAAACCGTACAAGTGAATGTCTGTTTGCGTGAATGGACCAGAACAGAACATGTACAAATGCAAGAACCAAATTAGGAGACATTATATTTCTGTTCATGCATTCACACAAGTTGGGTGCCTATAACATGGTGCATTTTCGTGTAAATTGATGCATTCATACATTTAGACAATGACTCCTACAAGTTAATGTACAGTGTAAACATGCCTTCAGGAAGAATGTGGATCAATATACTCGAATTATCTTCATCAACCTCCTTGTTACCATTTCTGGTGATTACATGGTACATTTGCACCTCCTTGGGCTCTTCATGCTCCTGCAGTAGCTATAGAATTTTTCTCTTCCTAGTTACGGGGCGGTCTGGAGAGACTGGAATGTTCTAATCCTGGCATACATACTGTTGTTTTTATCCTCGAAGGGCCTCACGTCAGTTTCCAGTACATGTATTTTTCTGCATCCTCTTCCAACTGTAAGGCATTAGTGAATATTTTACTAACTATTTTACTAAGACACAAATCAATACCTAAATGATCGGTGAGAGTTAATTGATGGCTTTGTCCTGAACTGCTCATTAATTACTATATTCTCAATAGTTATTCATTTGTAAGAAAAACCCTTCATATACGAGTTCATTGAGAAGGAGAATAATACTTTAATGCCATAAAGAACAGGTTAAAAATGTATTTTACGGCGAGAACTGATATTTAAACTTAATCGGTCTGAATGGATTGTATTTTATCACGCAAAGATCATACAAAATATTAATTACACTGAGAAATAAATTAGTCCTGAAAGGCTCGATACACACAAGTTCGGTGGTTTACTATCGAATAGAGAAAAATTTTCCGTTTACTTACATTTAAATGGTCAGTAAACAGTGGATGGGTCGGTCAATGCTGACAAGGCATCTTCCTCAAATCCCTTCGTACTTCTAAGAGCCACTTTTTGCCAGTCTCCACTGCGAAAAAGGGGTCATTTTCCTCTTCCATGGCGTACGTCAACGTAAATTTGCTTGTAAAATAAGATTTTATAGCACAGCTAAATTCACAAAGTCAAAAATACAGTACCTACGAATGAATACAAATAACTTCAGTTGCGATGGCTGTTGATGGCTGTGGGCGCTGTAAGTCACATGTTATATAAGATGGCCGCCGGTCGTTTTGGCGCAAGGGCGCAAGTTTCGAAATACGATTTTTAATCCGTTATTTTTAGATAAGTACGTAATATAATGGTTTCAACGAAAAAGTTAATAATTGTCTCTGTGGTGGAAATTTGTAAATGCTATAATCACCAATTCCAAACTGTAGGTGCTTGTATTCGACAGGAAACCCATATTAATAATGAGCGAAAACCAAAACTTGCAGGAAAAACTTCCAATGCCAATTCGAATAATATTTGTATTCAGTTAGTTTACATCAATGGATATGGTTTATCTGCATTGGTATTGTGCAAATCTGAATGCAACAATTATTACATACATATTTCTTAGCTGATATTTTAATTTCTTAAAGCTAAAATTAATCCGAAGTAAGCACTGCCACTTAATAACACTTTAATTTATACCAAGCTTCCAGTTTCATTGTTATCAAGAAACTTATTGGTTTTTCATACAGCTTGGACTCCGGGAGGAAATTATAAACTATTCAACGAAACAAAATTTTGGACATTTTTACCGCTTCTACAGTTTCAGAACAACAAATGAACGCTATTTTGAAGTTTTATAAAACAATTGTCTATAACAATTAATTAAGTTTAAAAAAGTTTGCAACAATGCTAATAAAATTTACGAGTATTAACGATTTCTACATACCTTACGGGTTAAACAACAACTCTCTAAATTGTTCATTTAAAAAATTTAAAGTTTAAACAAAGTTAGCAACTTTTAAAAAATTAACAATTTCCGCATGTTGTACGGTTGAGAAGAGTTGGCTGAACAATATACCCTTACTCTTTGTTGATTATAACAATTACTAAAATTTAAACAAATTTAGCAACTTTTACAAAAACTATTATTATGTAATGAAGAATTCCCACATTTTATACGGTTGAAAAACGTGGAATGAATGATACACTCTTACTCTATTATGTTTATAACGATTACTAATGTTTAAACAAA
This sequence comes from Ischnura elegans, assembly GCF_921293095.1. NCBI lineage: Eukaryota > Metazoa > Arthropoda > Insecta > Odonata > Coenagrionidae > Ischnura > Ischnura elegans. Next base: position 33,196,388 of record NC_060257.1, on the reverse strand, counting down.
GTTAGCAACAATTTTACAAACATTTTCAAAATCTTACAATTTCTTTAATTTAATTAGGTTAACCAACAACAAAAGAATGGTTTAGTGGAACTCTATATTGTTTATAATAATTTCTTAAGTTTAAAAATAATTAGCAACAATTTTAGCACCGTTTTAAAAAGTAACAACGTGTTACGGTGTAAAGAATAGAAATTGCTATGAAAAAGAATTGTGGTGCTTTGACTCCCAAACCCTGATATATACACATTGATGCACACATACCTTTACATTGTATAAAAATGTATAAAATGTACAAATTTTATACAACCTACACAACTATGTATAAATTTTCATAAAATGTATAAAATTTATACAATGTACACATTGTATACAGCTTTATACAAATTCATACAAAATGTGCACTTTGTACACATTCTGTATAAAATTGTATACATTGTATACAATTTACACATTTTATACATTCTATACAACTGTATACAATTGTATACAAAATGTGTACATTGTATACATCCTGTATAGAAATTGTATACAAAATTTTCGTTGGGGATGGATCTCAACCTCTTATTTAACCTCTTCCTTACAATTTTCACCTCCATTCAGACTTAGGAAATCGGACGCGGATGATTGAAATGGGGCTTACATACCCATCTCAAGGTTTCCATGTAAGTACGAGCCACTTAAGAATTCTGGATCCTGGGGATGCGTGAATTAGCCATGAGAATCTCATTTTTCGCAGAGTTATTTAAGTGGCCGAGTAAGTTTTGTAAGTTCTCAATGGGTAAATAATACTATATCATGAATTCTAATTACCATTTAAAACTCACAACCGACAAAAACTTCGTCGGTCGTGAGTCTTTCATGGTAATTAGAATTCATGATATGGTGTTATTTACCTATTGAGAACTTACAATTCATAATGATTCGTATCAAGGTTCTCGCTACGGTCGGTAGCTATCGATTGTGTTGCGTTCGATACATTTTTCGATCGTGCGAGTTACGATAACGGTTTTCTTTGAGGAAAGCCACTCTATCTTTTGATGGAATCTGAGACATATTCTCGTTTCTCAGTTTTCTTTTCTCGATAGCTGCCAACCTCCTTGAATTGGCAGTTCTATCACTCATAGTAAGTGCTCGCCATGTCTTGCTCACGGTACTGCATGCCATAGATGTCCAACTCCACGCAAAACTTCTTTGACACTAAAGAGTTTTAAAGTTGAGATGGCAGCAGCATCGGATCTGCCGCCAAATTCAAATCACTAAAATACGACCTCCCTTCCCATTCCATTATTTCAAGTCTTTTTGCTTCAACACAAAATGCCCGCAAACTCGTACGCACAAAATAACCGATTCTCAGGAGCGAATGGGTAGTTACATATCATTTTTATTTGGAGGAAAGAGCAATCAAGGCCTCAGGGTAGTAGGTTATTGCACATAAATTAAAATCGAAGTTAAAAAGACAAAAATAATATTTATTGTCAATAAGTACATTATTCATGAGAATAACAAACTTAGCCGAATAGTTCTGTGCTACATATTTTTTTCATGATGAAGTTCTGAAGAATGATTCATCAACTCCTGGATAAAGAAAGAATAGAAAGAAACACAATTAGAGTACATCACTTGTAATGTTTCAAAAATTAAAGGAAAATTACACCTCCCTATGAAAAACACAAGAAAGTTATGAGAAATGCAAGGACTTTCAAACAAAATTAGCTGAGTGAATTGGCCATAAATGAGTATTGCACTGTTAAACAATTTTTAGACGATATCCACAAAAATCAGTTCTGTAAGACAAAAATGGAAACAGACGCGTAACTATAGGGGGGGAAGGGGGATAGATCCCCCCCAAAACCTCAGAGAAGCAAAAAAAATTGTCTAGTTTTGACATTTAATAACTGCGTCTGCATAAAGTCAATTTTTTAGTGCGAAAATTATGTGAAATGTATTTCCAGGCATGCTATTTTTCAAAAAATTTCCCCAACGAAGGTGGGGAATCGCCACCCCAGGCTATCCCCTCCCCCCAAAGCGTAGTCCTGGTTACGCCTCTGAATGGCAACATGGATGATGCAATGATTCAAAACTTTTTAAGGGACTAGAAATACAGCTCAGTAATTTCTTAGACGAAAATTATCTTAGAGTGTTACAAAGAGTATTTCAATACCAGGTTAAAATTATAGAAAGATTCACATGACACCAACACAAAAATTCATAAAGTTAACTTCACTAACAAAACAATTTGGTGTAGATAAGTGAAAAATAAAGGCATTAATTAAAAATGATTTCACTTAAATAGATTTAAACAGTAATTCTAATACATAGTAACTTCCAACCACCGAATTTGGATGTTTGGAGCAAGCACATAGAAGCATAAAAACAATGTGACGAGCGAAGGATGGAAGTTAACTAAGCATACTAAAAATTATGCATTCCTTCTTCGAGATCCTTGGAATTTAATAATAATCGCTTCAAGCAGATGAACTACATTTGGATTGATCATTCTTAACAGTCCTATACTTGCTCCACGGGAAAGATATGTCTTTATCAATTGAGAGGAAATAAACTGAAATGTCACTGTTCTTCTAAAGAGTTGGATTAAGTTACCCAAATTTAAACATCCAACAACTACGTTCTTGAGAAGTATTTCACAACACATGACAGCAGGTGCAATGAAAATGAACGAGACTTACCTGGCTACTTGTCGAGGAAAACAGAAAAACTTACAGCCCTTGGAAGGGCAGTCCTTAACTGCGCAACAGTAACGTATTTCTTACTATACTCCAAATTTTGAAGATCTATTACGATGCGATACACGCTGGCAAATGCCGACATTCTTCGATTTCACTACAGAACTCCGAAACAACAACACAGTTTACTTGAGAGGCTTGAGAGGATGCGGATGTCTCCTTCATTTGTTTTTCTAATAACACTTCGACCGAAAATAAAAATCATTAGAAATTGACATTTAGTTATCATAAGGAAAGGCAATATAGCGTAAATTGGAAATTCATGGCTGAGTTATGCATTTTTATGGCTACAAATATTATATTTAGCAACAACTACAAGAATAGGTGTCGCAAATGCTTGAGAAAAAATTTCCCCTATCCTGTTGAACTTCCCTGCTGCATGCCATCAGATCTTCACCGCTCAAACTCGATAGAACGAGGGACAATGCCGGAGCCATCATCCTCTCCTTGCCCAAGCACCAAAGAAAGTCTACATACTGAGCATCGTATCTAGGGCGACGAGGATTACGATACTCGGGAAGTTCAGAAAATGATGGAAACTTTGTGATGGGAGAGGAATGGAGGGAGCCTTTCCGGCGAGGTGTGCGAGTTTTTTGACTGAGGGCTTGGGCAGCATTATGGCATAACTTTCCTCGGCTAAAATCCCTTGAATAGGGATGATACTTTTTCGGACTTGGAGTGCTCGAAAGTTTCCACGGAAGAGACTTCGTTGAAGTTGAGAATCCATGCACAAATTCTTCATTTTCGTGAGTCTGCTCGCTACCCCGAGAATCTACCTCTTCTTCCACGATAATGGTAGGAATGAGACACCTGCCAGATACACGACGGGACGATCGCTCCTTACGGGTAACGTCTGGAGTCGATGAGTTGACTCCAGAATCGAAAAGCCTCTTCCGAACATCCTTCGGTGACAATGAAGTATCCCGGAGAGACCTCAAAGATATCCCTGATGAAGGTATACTGGAGTAACCACTTTCCTCCGCGGACGAAGAAATCAAGGAGTAACGAGATGAGCATTCCGGGGTGCCACATTGCATTTCTTCGGAACGGCCGGGTGGGCTCATGGATTTCATTTTGAAACTGGCTTATTCGATCTATGCCACGGATAAATGCCGCGAAACTTAACAGACACGTAATCGTTTCCAGCGTTTCAAATCAGCTGTGGAGTCATTGTTCCTCATATGTGGGTATGTATAACTTTCAACTTGTTTGAACTTGTTCTGAAAGTCTTTTATTACGGAATCTTATTAATGATCTCTATCGGGAGCTATACATGGCTAGTATGAGATTTCTTCATCAGCACCAATACACCGTAGTCACGAGTAAAGTTTACATTTTATTTCTTGGACACTCAATTTCAAAATCATATTAGAAGTGAACATAATGCAAACCACCAATATTAATAAAAAAGAGCATACAAATATAACTTAAGTTAATAATAATAATTTAATAATAAATTATAGTTCACTTCAACGATCACCTCATTTTTAAATTGAGTGTCTGATAAATTAATTAATTAAACTTTACTCATTATTGTGGCGGATTTTTAATTAAACAAACTTTTGAAGTTAGGATTGTAAGAGATGCTGACCTTAGGTGCCAATGCAGTTCTAAGGGGAAGGAAATAATGCATAATTTGTGTCTTACTTCAACCTTGGAAAAATACCATTCATAAAATTAGCTTGAAATTGGGAAACCTTTTGTTATAATTTTGCTAATTTCAGAGTATGCCCTAAGTATACATATATTTATGCCTTAAACTTGAGCATATTTTATTTGGTTTTCATTATTTCTATAATCCTTTCAGTTACCATCCCTGCTTGCCAGTCAAAATGGCCGTTGTAGCTGTCAGTCTTCCATACAGCAGAGATTTGCCAGCAGCAACGAAGCAGCAGATCCTCCTCTACCTGAAATTGCTGATGTTGTCATAATAGGTGAAGTTAAATTTTAAGTTTTGAATAATTGAATAATCATTGTTGAATAAGTTTAGCATAAAGAGGTAGATTCTACGCTGAGAGGATAGGGTGCAAGTAGTTTGACGAGACGTTTGAATTAATCTGAGTACATTATCCTTACAGTTCTTCATCTGGTGTCCTATATGGTTCTTTCATTGCCCTCCATTTAATTAAGTAGCAGTTTAATCCGCTTTTGTGTAAATTCTCTGGGCTATGTCCCTGTTCTATGTAGTATCTAAGAACAATCATGTATGTATTGGATAAACAAGCCATAATACTGAAAATAAGACCTCTGGACGAATTATCAGTGACAAACCTTGTACATTAAAAAGTATACATTTATTTTTTGCTATTTTATTAATAAAGCAATCAAATCCAAATGTGCGCATAATTTAGTAGTCATGCAATCAGGGATCTCAATTTACATGTGTTATCATAATTTTTCCCTTATAGGTAATTTTTTATTCAAACAAACTTTTGTAATGATTTCAGGTGGTGGAAGTATTGGTTGCAGCACACTTTATCATTTGGCCCGAATGGGAGCAGGAAATGGTGCAGTATTGCTTGAAAGAGGTAAATTAACCTGCGGTACAACATGGCACACTGCAGGGCTTGTCTGGCGCCTGAGACCATCAGATGTTGAAATACAGCTCCTAGATTCAACCCGAAATCTGTTGAGAAGACTAGAAGACGAAACTGGACTGAACTCTGGGTGGATACAAAATGGAGGGCTTTTTATAGCCAACACTGAGGTATTTACTGGTATATAACTTCATATTTTTATTTCCTGGAAGCAGTCACATTGTGGTATGACAGCGTTTTACAGTTCATTAATGTTTGTTTGATTAATGAGTTTGCTTACACATATTAAATGGGTGACCCACCAAATTAGGTCCTAAGATTATGCTGACTGACTTTAGTCCTTTGTAAAAATGAAATAATTAATAGAAATATGATAAAAGACAGAATGGAAGTACAGCACATTCAAGTGAAGACTATACTTTGGTTGCCTATATTTTTGATCCGTGGATTTCTCTTTGATTACAACCTTCTTTTCTTTTAACTTGAATTTAAGTAATATTTTGGAAACACAACAATAACTCTATTCCTACCTCTGAATCAAAAAAGTACATTTTCTCTCAGAGAGAGATTCATGAAGCCATTACTTGATCCATCAGGTATATCATCAAGGCCTGGGGCCTGTTCTCAATTGCTTAGCACCTTCATTTTAACCACAGAAGGTTATGTTTTGTTGATACTCTCATTGGAATTTTTACAAAGGTGAAAAATTAATCACAATAAACTGGTGATTTCCTTAAGATACCGTGCCAAAAGAATGGACTTCCCTGTAAATGTCATGTGGAAATAAAATTTTACAATTCCTGAGTTTCCTTAATCCTGTCTCAATTGCTAATATAATTACATACTTGTATACCATCCCATCCGTTTACTTCTCCCAGAGACAGTAACTTAGTTGTTGGTCACCCATCTTAACCAGGGCGCAACTAGAAGGCTGGGAGGGGTTTTAGGTGCAACTAATACTGGGGTGTCTGGGGGTATGGCATACCCACCAGGGTAAGCAGGAGGTGCGGGGGCCCTCCACAGAAAAATTTTAGGATAAATAGTGAGTTTTACAGCTTTCTGAGGGATGTTTCGTGAATCCTTACACTATTCTGTAAGAAATATTAATACAATTACGTAAAATGGATTTAACTAAAAAAAATTTCTGAGCTATGGGGGGGGGGGGTTTATTCCCCAAAACCCCCCCTTGCTGCGCCACTGACCCTAACAGTACCTTGCCATGTAAAGTAGTGCGATTGATCATAATCATGTTTCAAATGTTTCCCCATGTGAGAACTACACCCTATTTTTTATATAACCTCTATGTAGGAGAGACTTAAGGAATACAGAAGACTCATGACTGCAGGAAGATCTTTTGACATAGAGTCACGAATGATTTCTCCAGATGAGGCAAAAGAGCTATTTCCCCTGTTGGACCCAAAGGCATTTTCTGGTGCTCTTTATAGCCCAGGGGATGGGACTGTAGACCCTAATAGTTTATGCACTGCCTTGACCAAGTACGCTACCTCACGTGGAGGGAAGGTAAGTTAACGTATGTTGTATTTTTATGGTGTTATGTAGATAATCAAGAAAAATACATATTGAGTCATTGTGATCTCCTAGTTGAAATCAAGTGATGGGTTTTCCACTAATTTATACATTCCATACTCTCCATAGACTCTTCTACTCTAGCTTTCTTTTACTGCCTTCCCATTATAAATACTGAATGAATAAAGTTTGAATAGGAATGAGTAAGAAATAAGGCTTGCATGTCAAAAAGCATATTATTATGAATCAGAGATGTGATCCTGGCCATAACTTGTCTTTTAGTGCCCACTAAGGTAGGTGTAAAAATTTCCACAGTTTCAAAGTTTCAGGCTAGAAAAAACTAGTAAATCTTCATTTTGGTTGACATATTCAGCGTAACGGACATGAATGAATATGCGTACGCCAAGGGATGCACATTCACATCTCCGAAAGACTGTTCTTCAAGCAACCAAAAAACCAGTTCATTTTTCATGACTGTACCCAAAAAGTGCTGCGGATTAAAAGTGAAATCTATCAGAGTGAAGTTGAGATTTGGAAAAATAATTGGTGTGGACCAGGACATGGCAAAAGTTTTATTTATTTATTTTTTCAGTGACCCATCACGTTTCTCCACAAAGTATAGCTGGGGTTTTGTTTTTAAATTTATCTTGTTCCCGTTATCTCATGATTGTCTACATCTGTTGATTATCATGTTTTTCAGGTGTATGAAGGCTGTCCTGTTACTAATGTTATACTGGAGGGAAAGAAATTTGGGGTTAAGCAAGTTTCAGGTGTGAACACACCAAAAGGATTCATTCAAACCAAAAAGATAATTAATTGCTCAGGTGAGATAACATATGTATGTTAGTATCATAGGGGTCTAATAATTCATTATGTAGCTATGAATAAATATTATAACTATAACTTATCATCCTATGTCTGTATCAGCCAAATGCAGGGATGCCGACTTACAAAAAATATTTGGGGGGCCCAAAGTGGGGATCTTGCCCCAGGAAATTTAATAAGTAGTGAGTTTTAAGTTTTTTAAGCATATTAGAAGAGTCACATGACCAACATTCCATGAGCCCTGATAACTCGAATATCGATATCTGGACACTTCGGGGAAAATCGAAAAGCGTGACACATTTTTTCCTCACACTCCTAACGAATTTTTGAGGGGGCTCAGGCCCCATGGAGTCGGCGCCACTGGCCAAATGTATTACATAGTTTGATGCTGGATCCAATTGTCATATCAAGAGCTTTTCATACACTGGCTAAGCTAGTGCCGTGGCCAGCCCTTATTTTTCAGAATGTGGAAAAGTTATGTTTTCCTAGTCCCTAAATGAAGTACATATTCATATGCTAAAATTAATCACCATAAAATAAGCGGAGCCTGTGCCCCAAGGCCCCTGTGAGCAGTGCTTTGGTAGTGTCATGGTGCAGGGTAGAACTCTTGGGGGGTTAACCAATTGCAACGGATTGTGGGAGTATGAGTCATAAAACCTTAAGAGATATGTTTAACAAAGTGAAACTCCAGGCCTGAAGGCCTTTCCTTTCATGGAGATAGAAAGTTCAGACATGATATTAGAAAGATGCAATCTTTGAATAAAATCCTATGTTTAAACGCTTTCATTTGAGTTAACTGCATCCAGCACTACAAATGATTGTGCAGCATTCTTTCATCCTTTCCTTTCTGTCCATATCCTATCCTAGAGGCATTGCCAGGATCCAAAATCCAAAAAGGCTTTCTCCTTTCCTCTCCTCCTCTCACCTAAGGCCAGGGTAAAAAGTCCCTGATTTGTAGACCTATCCTTTAGAGCGTGTCCCCATGAGACCCACCACAAGGGTCTTGATCTATTTGCATCTGGGCCTGGTTTTTGCAATATGCTTGAAAATGGCTGAACCAGGGGCGCAGCTAGGAATTAAGGCTGGGGGGGTTTAGGTGCAACTAATACTGGGGTGTGTGGGGATATGGCATACCCACCAGGATAAACAGTAGGTGCGAGATTAATAAATTGAGGAATTTTAAGATAAATGGTTCAAAATGGTGACTTTTATGGCTTTCTGAGGGATATTTTATTAACCCTCACACTACTCTATTAGTAATATCAATCCAATTAAGTAAAATGGATTAAACTTAAAAATTTCTCTGAGCTCTGGGGGGGTTTTATTCCCCAAAACCCCATTCTTGCTGCACCACTGGACTGAACCATCTCTATTAACAAGAATATTTACCATCAATATCATGATTATTGGAAGCATTCATCGATTATTCTGTGACAGCATTCCTAATAAATCTATGATCATGAATTTAATTTCCATGCACAGGTGTTTGGGGACGAGAAATTGCAAAAATGGCCGGTGTTGAAATCCCACTTGTGCCAATGAAGCATGCCTACGTTGTAACAGAAAGCATTCCAGGAGTGAGGAATACCCCGAACGTCCGTGATCATGATTCATCTACGTATTTTCGGGTCCAAGGTGATTCCCTGTGTGTTGGGGGATATGAATTCGACCCCATCCTTTTGGACGATGTAAGTACATACATGTACATAGTGATGGTCTTCATTTGAACAGTAAAGGGAAAAATCATCTGTGCTCAGAAAAATAAAGTGTGTTATAAGTGCTGCTGTCCTGAATGTAGCTGCAGTTCCAAACCAAACGGGTAAACCTAACAGCAGCCAAAAACCGGTCACAAGATCTCAGATGGGTGTAGTGAAACCGAAGACTTTGTGACTAGGGAATCCTAACTCGGTGATCACAAGAAGTGCTCCTCATATTAAAAAGCTTGAACCAACATCTGGTAAGGAACTCATTAATCTTGCTGTCCTAAATGTACAATGTCTCCGAAATAAAATAACTAAATTAGAACTATTTCTCAAGTCAGTAAATTGTGATATTCTGTGTATCAGTGAGCATTGGCTTCATGTTGATGAAGGTAGCCTTTATCAGGTGGACGGTTTCAATCTTGCCTCAATTTTCTGTCGCTCTCATCATATACATGGTGGTGTGTGCATATTTTTATCAAAGAACCTTCAATTTAAAGTAATCGATACTACTAGGTACTGCATTGAACTGCACTTCGAAATCACAGCTGTTATTCTGTGTGTATACAATCTCATTGTTCTCTCCCTATATCGGTCACCTAATGGCGACCCTGAAAAGTTTCTTGAACAGCTTGAAAAGGTACTATGTCATTTAATGCAGTTTAATGCTAACATTGTAATTGGTGCTGATTTAAACATTGATATGAGATATTCCTCTAAGAGTAGCAGGCAACTGTCTAATCTCCTGAGATCTTTCAACCTCTATTGTGTAAACAGTGAACCCACGAGGAACAATTCATGTATTGATAATGTGATAACCACTCTTAATGTTCATGCATATAACCTTACTGTCATCGATCCTCTTGTTGCAGACCATATGGCCATACTCTTTCAGTTGATTGCAATTAACAATAGTCCACCTAGGGAATCCAGCACTAGGTACATAAGTCCAATCACCATTCACGGCCTTGAAGTCTTTAAAGGCCTGCTTGGTGGTGTGGATTGGACTAGCTTACTCTCACACAATGACAGCCATTCAAATTTCTCTTTGTTCTTTGAAACCTTAATCTCCCTTTTTAATGAATCCTTTCCCAGAAAAGCTGTCCCAGTCCGAAAATTCTTTAAATCACGTGGCCACTCAAACAATCCCGAGGTCCAAATACGAAGGGAAAGTGTACTACATGCCTATCATGAGTACAAGCGACTACCCACTGAGGATCTGAAACAAGTGTATAAAAGTTTGAATAAGGAGTATCATTCCGCAGCAATAAAAGCGAAACAAAATGCGAACATGGATTTCATTAATAGTGCCTCTAATAAATTCAAAGCTGCCTGGAATGTGATCAATAGGGAAAAAGGCACTTCTATAAACAGATCTCCTATTACAATTGATCCCGATACCTTCAACAATCACTTTGTCAATTCCGTGGACACCACATTATCAAAAATCACAAATAACAGGTGTGATGCCTTAGCACTACTCAATAAACACGTGATATCCCCTCCTAAATTTCAGTGGCAATGGATTAGTACGAGGGATATTTTCAATGTAGTAAAAAAATTTAAAAACTCCACCAGTCGTGACATCAATGGACTTTCCAAAGATCTGATTAAGTCTATAATACATATTATAGCTCATCCTCTATCTATTATTAGTAATGCCTGTTTTTCCACTGGATACTTCCCAGACTCCTTAAAATATTCTAAGGTCATACCTGTCTTCAAAAAAGGAGACACTACTCTTCCCAACAGCTATAGGCCCATCACCATTATATCAGTGATCGCTAAAATAATAGAAACTATTGCCTATACACAAATTCTAGTACACTTTGAGAAACACAATCTCTTCACCCCTTCCCAGTTTGGATTTCGCCCGGGGAAATCCACTGAATTGGCAGTTGAGTCAGTGGTAAAAAATTTATCAAGGGCATTTGAAGACAAGCAATGTGTCTCACTCACACTTTGTGATTTAACCTCTGCCTTTGACTGCGTCAATCATGCTACCCTCCTGCAAAAACTCCAATACTACGGCTTTCATAACAGTGAGCTGAAATTCATGACCTCTTACCTCACTGATCGAAAGCAGATGGTACAAGTAAATTGTAACCAATCTGATTTTCTTCCAGTGAAACATGGAGTTCCTCAGGGGTCCGTCCTTGGTCCTCTCTTGTTCCTTATTCTAATCAATGACCTACCTTACAATCTTTCTATGGACTGCATGATATATGCAGATGACACCACTCTGGTGCAGAAATGCAATACTCCTAGCCAAGTCAGACTTCTTACAAAAAAGGCAATAGAAGAATCTCAACTCTGGTTTACAGCCAATAATCTCTTTCTGAACAATGGCAAGACACAACATCTTACATGCTGTCGTAAAAGTACTGAGCTAAACAATGATCCTGTCAGGCTTCTAGGCTTCAATATTGACGCTAAATTGACATGGAATTCACATGTTTTCCTAGTCAGCAAAAAACTCTCTAGGGTTTTGTACTTATTGAGGAAACTTAAAACCTGTATCAATGAAAAGTACATGAGATTAGCCTATTTTGCTTTTTTTCATAGTATTCTTGCCTATGGTGTTCGACTCTGGGGACATGCAAATGAAACCAAAGAAATTCTAAAACTGCAAAAAAAAGCAGTGAGGATTCTGAGTGGTGCTGGGCCCCGTGACCACTGCAGGCCAATTTTTAAAAACTTTCATATCCTCACCATCTACAGCCTCTTTGTGTTTCGCAGCATTATGCACATTAAAGATAACCTAGATACCTACCCCATTCGGTCCACCATCCACTCTCATGACACTAGGGCTAAAAATAGCCTAAATATTAATTACTGTAGGCTGTTTAAGACCAACAACCAGTCTGACAATTTGGGAGTCAAATTATTTAATAAATTACCCAGCAAAGCCAGATCAGTGAGCATCACTAGACTGAAAAATGTGCTGGAAAAGTGGCTGTGCAATTATCCACTGTACTCAATTCATGAGTATTTTGAGCTGGACTTTTCTTCTCTTTTATTTTAAATGTAATCTTTGTAATGTATGTGTTTTGATCCAATGTACATGTTTCGTTGTATCGAATGTTTTCATAAATGTGTTGTATACAACATCCGCGAGGGTCAATCCTCGCCGTGGATGAATAAAGATAAAGATATATCTAATTTCGACCTAATCGATTGAGATTAGCCTGAGTGCCGTGTTCCTGCGCGCTTTTTGTAGCCAATCGTACGTGCTTAGTAGCGGACATTCACATGCTGCGTACGCGCTTCGTCAACAGGCCGCGCATGGAAATTATCCATTGACGAAAAGCGACGAAGCGGCATAGTATCCCCTTAGTCAATGGGTACTATGTACATACGAATTAGATACGGAGGGTTCTGTGCCGTCTGGGTAGAGTGTTTAAAATATTCCTACCACCTAAAGCTGGGCACACACTAGACTCTCAAGCATGTATACCTCATCATATGCATCCTGTCAATTCTGTAACTCCAGTGTTTACATTTAATTGAAGGTATTTGAATCAACTAAGATGGAACTCAATTTTAATCGAATACTTGCCATTTTGCATCGCAGAGACTATGGACATAGTTGCCGGTATACACCACCTGCCACAAAAAATACCCTCAGTTACCGATTGAATTTAACATTCAGTGCACCAGTCTAATATCCACCCAAATTAAAGGAATATATTATTTTTACCCAATAAATGAGAAAAAATTTTGAAGCCTGAGGGTTAAGGTTCACTATAACGGCATACATCATGCGCATGCCTTTCATTAAGTGTTTGCTGCAGTTATCTCTGTCCTCTTGCCATCAGTGTAAGACTCTTAGCTACTTCACCTCCAGCTTCCTTTCCTTCTTCCCCTTGTCCACTCATTTCAATAACTGATGAATAAGGATAAATTATGAAAAGTAATAAAAATAACTTTCAATAATAACTTTGTCATTCCACATATTATTACTGTGGTGGAGCTTCTAGTTTGAAGTGGGATCCCTCCTCTAGGGATCCCTCCTGGCTGAGGTTGTTGCCTTAAAGCCTACACATTCTTCAAACCATACACATTCAGTTTGGCCTCAAGGTCTGGATACTGTTCAGTCCTGGACTGAAGGAAGAACTGACAGTGTGTGGCGATTCCTTGAGGTGGATTGTTGGCCAGACGGCTGGATGGGAAAACGATGAGGTTGGGCCTCAAGGCCAAGCGACCTTGAGGCCGGACCTCATTGGATTCCCATCCGGCCGACGATCCGCCTCAAGGCATCGCTACACATGCCAGTTCTTCCTTCAGTCCAGGACTGAACAGTGCAGACCTTGAGGCCAAACTGAACATGTATGGTAGGCCTGAGGCCCAAAGGTCCCTGGCGAAGCAGGGATGCTTAGCACCAGGAAGGCACCACAGACATTCATGAACAGCCAAGATCCAAAAAGGACTTTTATTGACCTTGAGAACAATGGGCAGGAGAGTAAGGAATCCCTCCCAAGTGAGATGACCGGCAGTGCATATAGGCTCTTACCAGACTGTATAACTGACCATCAAATAATAATGGTCCAGCTTAACCACATTAATTTCACTTAAGTGAGGTTTATTACCATCCTTATCCTACCCCTTTCCATAATGATTTGTAAATTCCACCTGGTCACGCCTGAAACAATGCAATTACAGATAAATTTGTCCACATCTGCTGCTATCGAGAACCGCTAAGTCATCACCAGTCTTCATGGAGGCATTGATGATGTCCCTGACCAATAAGCCCAAGGTCATATAGGTTCCAATCCTGCATGGGTGAGAATTCCATCATCTGTGGCCTGGGTTTATGTATTTACCCAGCAAATAAATTGTAAGAAAGGACTTGATGGTCATAAACTAACTTGTAGCTAAACAGGTCATACCAATCAGGGGCGCAGCTAGGAATTGAGGCTGGGGGGTGTTTAGGTGCAACTAGGTAATATCGGTGTGTGTGGAGGTATAGTATACCCACCAGGATAGGCAGTAGGTGCGAGATTAATAAATTGCGTAATTTTAAAGACAAATGGTTCAAAATGGTGAGTTTTACGGCTTTCTGAGAGATATTTTATTCATCCTTACACTATCCCATTAGAAATATCAATCCAATTAAGTAAAATGGATTAAACTTGAAAATTTCTCTGAGCTCTGGGGGGGGGTTTTATCCCCCAAAATCTGCGCCACTGATACCAATTGGCTCAAAGGCATTGATTCTTTCTGATGCAAGAGTATATCTTAGAATATGGGAGCTAAATTTTTATTATACTAGGTGTTTCTAAATTCATGCCGGGGTGTTGGTAGGACTTTGTAATAAATATGTATACAGGGTCTGTCCAAGAAGTGAGTTGAATAATGCTGTACCATCAAAGCATACTCTTCATTTTTTTTTGACAAAAATGGAATTGTTCACCCAGAGTTTGTGCCACTAGGTCAAACTATGAACAGCCAGATTCACTTGTAAGTCCTAAAAAGACTAAGCAAAGGGAAACACGTCAGGAAGGAGATCGTGTTTAACACTTGGAGTCTTCACCTCGACAATGTGCCGTCGCACACGCCTACATTGTCACGGAGTTCCTAGTGAAACGGAGAGTGGCAACAATACTCCAGCCACCATATAGCCCTGACTTGGTACCTTCAGACTTCTTCTTGCTCCCGAAGATGAAGAGGATACTAAAGGGTCACCAATTTTGGACTTAAGAAGTCGTTAAGGAAGCAATTAAGAGGTGCTTACTGCAGGTCCCCATCGACACCTTCTTGGGTGTCTTCTGGACCTGGGAAAAATGCTGATGCCAGTGTTCCGATGTGGAAGGGCCCTATTTTGAAGACTTTTAGTCGCTCGTACTGATATCATCACTAAATCTCTTTTCCTGACCTCATTCATCATACTTCTTGAACAGACCCTGTACCATTTAACTTCCAATTAAAAATGATATATCAAGTATAGTGATGTACGAGTAGCACTTTTTGATCTCAAGTCAAGTATGGAGTTGAGTTGAAAACTACTCGTGAGTATTGAGTCGAGCCGAGCCGAGTATGGTAATTTCTGGGCTAGGCAATGCGACAATGCATGCTCCATAGTATTCTCATTTTTCCAATCCCCTGGTGTTTTTTCCAATTCCCTGGTCCCCAGAATTTTCTATTCTGATTCCTTCCCAGTGAGAAATGGGTGGTGGAATTCACGTGGTACCCACGTGGAATCCACGTTGAGTGGTGGATATTGAGTGGTTGGACCCACGTGGAATCCACGTTGATTTCAAGTGGATTTGTGATGATTAGCATTAAATGTTAAACAGAATTTCTAATTTGTGGAACTTAACTCTCTGGTGACATTGCGTCATTTATCATCCTGAAACCACGCTAGTTATGTGAAAATGTATCGCACATTCTATTTTTATATAATTCGTGGAAAGGCAGCCATGAGAGCGCATGAAAAATCGTAGACACATATATAGAAGGTTTAGCTATAGAGTGGTTGAGGTTTTAATGGTTTTAGGACAGCACCTACTGCTGTTTTAATTTTTCCACCAAATTTCCACGTGGGTTCCACGTTGATTCCACGACCAAAAACACGTGGTATCCACGTTACATCTCCACGTGGGTTCCACGTGGATTCCACCACCCATTTCTCACTGGGTTAGTCTGTTGTAAGTAGAAAATTATAAAGAGGAGCGTTGATACTAATTGCGTCAAAAATGGGATAAGCTGGCGTTGTCCACCAAAACCTTGGAGTTATACATATTTATTTCTTTCAGAAATCTTGACAATTTTCCTCTATTCTCTCGGCGTTTGAATTAAGAAGTAGAGTAGGGCAAAAAAGTATCGCATAAGAAAGTATGAGCGATGCAGCAGTCCACTCGGATTACTCCGAATACGCCGCTGGGTCGGTAGTCCACTGCAGCTGACGAAAAGATATTTGGAGCCCCCGTCGATGACTACTGTGGTTGAGTGCTATGTATACAGCAAGCCGAAATTCCCAGGCCTCGGCATTAGAACGACATGTGGACTTTAAAAACGATATCATTACATAAATTATAGCACTTCTTGTCGGCAAATTTTGGAACTTGCTGGCCTCGACAGCTCTGTAACTGAAACGACTCGACTCGACATCCATAATGCAACTCAAAATACTCGAGTCGAGTATCAACTACTCGACTAGACTCGAATTTTGGAGTACTCGCACATCCCTAATCAAGTGAAAGTGCATTTAAAATGGTTTTTATGTTGTCTAAAAGTTTTCAATGTGAGCGCTAGTTGCCATACAGTACATAGATAGCAGCCTGTGAATGGAATAAGCATGAGAAAGTTGTCCTCAGCTCTTTTTTGCTGTTAAAATGCTGAGCAATGACAATGAGACAAAGCAAATTGATGCAGGCTGGTCCCATGAAGAACGTAGAGTACACAGGAAAACAAAAGTTAATCCTAGGATACGAAAATTACCTCAATTCTGGTGGTGGCTAGGTTGTAAAATCGAAACATTTCTGTACCTGTTGCTGAGAAAATTTTTCATGAAACATTGTCTTCTTTTTTTAATTAGAAACTTTAGTTTCTAGACGTGCATCTTGAAAATAACTTTACTCCTATTTGTGCATTCCACATTACCTACTATCCCCAGAATTTTCCAACCCCATAGAATTTATGTCTAGATTCCAAAGAAGATTTTAAAATGGAACGACACAGAGTGTTTATTCCTCATCACACTGATTAAGATTGCATTTTTTCACAACAATTGAAAGAAGCACAAAAGGTTTATTAAGGAATCTTGCTGACTATCCATGGAAGCCTGCCAGTTCTTCTGTATATGAAACAATCAAAAGCTAATTTGGAGAGCACAAAAATAAGAAGCAGGAGCAAAATAATGTTGGCTACATCCAATGGTTCAATTGGACCGTCACCCCAATCTCCATAGCACCAATCACCACTGCATTCCCCTCCTTCAATACAGACTTCTCTCCTTGACAGGTCCACTACCTGAAGAAAAACAGGACCAATTTATTATGTATTCCACCACTTGAAGTTATGAGGGTTCCTGATAAAAAGTAAACTAGGAAACATTGATAAAAGCATAATATGGTGAGAAAATTCCACAGAGAAAAAAATCATTTGCCTTGATCCAGCGGTGGATACGGTTAGGGGTGTGGGGGGCACGCGTCCCCCCTTGCGGGGCAGCCCACATTGCCAACCATTGCAGAACCACAATTGTAACATTTTTACATCATAAGATGGCATTGTCTTGCATAGGTGTATGTACTACAGTGACATCATGGCAAAATTATCAGTGCCGGAACACACTTCCCTTAACTTTTTTTAGATGTGAAATATTAATCTTTTTGTTCTTTTATTATAAGTTTTTATTTACATTTTATCACAAAAATTTTTGTTTGAAATGTATATATGTATTAGTAATTTTGAGGCAAAAAAATTGTTAAAAGTGTTATTTGACTATTATGTCTTTTGTTAACCAGTGCCAGAATGGCGTTCCGGCACCATGACACCTCTGGTGTATAATCAGTTTAAATTAAAACTTTCTCAAATTTTGCATGTGAATTGATTATTTTTTTATTATTATAAAAGTAAAGGTAGCTTAAGATATATTATGTGCCCCTCTTTGAGCTTTTCCTGTATCCACCACTGCCTTGTCCAGGATACGAACCCGGATCTCCAGATATCTGGTTGAGTGCTTTAACTAGTTAAGCTACTGAGGCATCATTACCCTCTGTGGAAATTTGTGGTTTTTACCGGACAAGTTTGTCTGGACTGCTGAGGATATTTTGTGCACAGTGCCACAGCCAGATTTTCTCTGTGGAATTTTTGCACATTTCATGTATTGCAGGTGACTCAGCAAAGTTATCACTGTTGGCCAGTCCCAGTACACTAAAATTAGGATAATATGGGTTATTTCAATCAAGGATACCATAGAGGCTGTGGTAGAGCATCTAGTTTAAAATGCCTCCACTAGGGACTTCCACCTGGCTAAGGTCGCTGTCCTAGGTGCCATCCCAGTGAGAAATGGGTGGTGGAATCCACGTGGAACCCACGTGGAGATGTAATGTGGATACCATGTGTTTTTGGTCGTGGAATCAACGTGGAACCCACGTGGAAATTTGGTCGAAAAATTAAAACAGCAGTAGGTGCTGTCCTAAAACCATTAAAACCTCAACCACTCTATAGCTAAACCTTCTATATATGTGTCTACGATTTTTCATGCGCTCTCATGGCTGCCTTTCCACGAATTATATAAAAATAGAATGTGCGATACATTTTCACATAACTAGCGTGGTTTCAGGATGATAAATGACGCAATGTCACCAGAGAGTTAAGTTCCACAAATTAGAAATTCTGTTTAACATTTAATGCTAATCACCACAAATCCACTTGAAATCAACGTGGGTTCAACCACTCAATATCCACCACCACCAAATATCCACCACTCAACGTGGATTCCACGTGGATTCCACCACCCATTTCTCACTGGGATAGGTACCTCGCAAGTCCGAGAGGGGTAAAAGAAGCCTAGTGCCAGGAAGGCACCACACACACATAACATCTAATAAACATGGCTCGAAACTCCTTATTTTAAAGTTTATAAAAAATTCCCGTGGGGAGGTTCCCCACAGGTAAGACTGCGGGAACATTTGTATACGTCTTGCATGCTGACTGCCAGAAAAAATGTGTTTTAACGTTTGACTATTGATCCTGCACCAGTTTCCTAAAATTTTTATTGCTTCCCGGGTATCTAGCAATTGGTCACTTTCCCTCATCGTAAGGATCACTGTGGGGCTTAACTCTCAAGGGCCATCCTTCACAGAATATCCTATCGTATCACCCATTTCATATTGTTTCCCATTCGGTCCACGCTGTTAACCCTTTCTAACCCAGAGCTGCTTCTGGGAGAAATAAAATTTCAAGACCATTCATTTTTAAAATGGGAGAATTTCTACTCAATCATCATTATATTACACCATTGAACTTTACAGCACAAAAGAATATGCAGTTTAAATCTGTTGGTTTTATGGTGGATTTAGCAAATAAACGTGAGATATAAAATAGCACATGTTTAATAATCCTTCACTAGGCACATGTTACATATAGTACCAGAAGAGACACTCATTCAAATAAATGAGTGAGACACTAGTGGCAGAAATACATCCCATAAATGCAAACAACAAACAAAAGAAAAACATAGGTATCTTTCAACACGATATTGTCAGATAAATCCCAAAAAAATCTTTCCTTAAGAGAGCTGGAAATGTAAGCATTTTTATTTTACTTGGAAGCAAGATTGGGTTATGATGGGTTAATGTGCCTTTGACAAATGCCAATCCCTTAGTAAGAAAGAAGGAATGGTCACCCTGGATAATAAGGGTTCACTCCCTGCAAGACACTTGGCCAGGCTAGAGGGGAAAAATGTTTATTACTTCTCTCCCATACAGACTGCTAGCTAAAATAATAATAATAATTGTTTATTCTTATGAGTGTTAACCCAATGTACAGAAAAAGTGTTACATTAAATAGCGTGTAGTGTGTAGCGTGTATTAAATAGTGTTACATTAAATCATGATCTTCCACAGCCCTAGGGTTACTAATGGGCCACTGATGCGCAATGGTTCACTTAAAATCCCTGTACATGTACTAGACCACTTACTGCTTCCAGAGAAAGGTCATCTCCCTCCGCAAATGCACATCGGACATCCCCAGCATCTCGAGCCACCGATGTACTGTATTTGGCCAGGAAATCTCGTAGCTGAGGGGCCCATGCACATGCACAGTCCCAGGGATTGTCGCCAAGGAAGAGGCCCCAAGCTCGTGAATTACGCTCCAGGGCTGCATCAATGGCATACACTGGCAGCTGGGGGGGAAAAACAATGATTTTCCACTCAATCAGTGCCCCACTTTGTCGTTATAGTAACTCTAATGATTTTCTGCATCCATGTTATTGAACACAAGGGCGTACCCAGGATCATAACCAGGGAGGTCAAGCCATTGTCTAGGAGGGGGGGGACAAATCATGGTCTATGGGGGGGCCAAGCCATGGAATTTATGAGATTATTTCCTTGAAAAATAGTTTTATTTTAGTTACATATCTCATACTAATATACATCATATTTCGTGTGTTAAAAGAAAATATGTTGAATACTTTCGTTCCAATTCAATCCTGATTTTGCTTAGACTATTGCGATTTTGGCTTCTAGGGGGAGGCAGCTGCCCCCTTCTGCCCCTCACTGGGTACGCCCAATATTGAACAGAAAATTTATTTTGAAATAACATCATGTATTTTCTCTTTTTGAATGAGATAATAAAGGAAGTTTTCCACGCAAAGAAAAATGTAATGCATTATGTACCTGGAATTGGAAAACTATTGAAAGAGAAAGCTAAAACTACCAAGGATATAAGCATGAAATATCAAGGGTGTATCTGCACAGGGGAGTGGAAGGATAAATAAGTATTTTTGCAATGAGCATAAAGATTTTGGAAGTGTTTTAATCATGTTGATGTTGAATTTTACTTACAAACGAAAAGTACTGATTTCCGCAGTGTTTCTTCCGATCTCTCTTTAGTATACTTGGGTGACAGCCCACTTCTTCTCTAATCTGACTCTAAATGAGGGTATGGTCAAGATACCTGCATCCCTATTTTTCCCAGGAAAGATTGACAGCAATAACCACCCTTTACCCATAAGTTGATATGTGTTCTATACAGGGAGGAGAAAATTTATGCCACAAAATTTTAACCCTGGATAGTTGATGCCAGATGGAACCAAAATTAATATTGATGTTTGGGTCGAAAACGTACCATTTTTAAACTAAAGAAACCAATAGTTTGCCCTCTTACAGGATGACTTGGATGTAACACAATCTACGGAAGGCAAAGCATTGGAAGTCATGAGTTGTCCATAGCATCCAACAGCAGCGCAAACTCTCAGCCAATAGGAGCACTTGACTCAAAGTTTCTGTAGTTTAAACGTGGTTTGTTTTTTACCTAAAAATTATCATCAATTTTGATTCAAACTGGCATCAGATATCCAATGTTAAACTTTTGAGACTCAATTTTTCTCCACCCTGTATAATATGGTGGATATTATGGCCACTCTAAGGGCTACAAAGATTTAAGCTGCACTCACGACAAAGCTATGGTATGTATGTATGTCCTCCAAACTCTAATTTCACTTTTTGAACTTGATCTAGAGCCAAACTCACCCTGGTCAACTGATTTCCTTTAAGGCTGAACAACCGAAAGTTCATCAACCAATGAGATCCTTCCAGAACATCTACTGATGAGATGTCATTATCATCAAGGTAGATGTCCCTCACATCACGGTAGTCTTCATTCATCACCAGGGGCCGAAGATCAGATATCTGCAGCAAGAAAAAAATGGTACATTTAAAACTTATAGCCATATAATTGAAAGCAGAATTTTTCATCATAATTATGCAAAAGCATGCTAGCTTTACTGCTCCAGTAGCTGCATTCTGGCTGGAATCCACCTTGCAAAATACAGAGTGAAATTTAAAATTCAGCAGGACATTCCTGCTAGCAAGCCCAAGTACAGCTTTACTATATGCTACATTCAAACTTTATTTCATCTGTAATTATCAGAATGGATTTCAGCTTAACTCTATGTTGCGTAAACCAAAATCCATCTGGAATTTAGCTTGTAAATTCCGACTGGAATCGGTCAAATAGCAAGAAATTTTTTCAGGGGTTTCCTGGGTGGAGAATGGGTTCCCTACACAGATATTTGAACATCGTAAAATGATATATTTTATTAAACCAGTAGTCTCCTCAGCAAATATATTGCAAGGGAATCACTTTTGGAGGGTTTGAAGTCCTCAAAGTCCCTCCCACCCTGGCTATGTGTCTGGCTGGAATCAAAGCCTCGTAAATGACCCAGAATGCAGCTGTAATCAAGGTGGGTGTCTTAGCTTGATGAATTCAATCAAAATCAAGGTAGTGCTCAATTTTTCCTTTCTTAAAAGAACTTATAATTAAAGTTCTCCATGAAAAATCATGTTTTACCAAAAAATGAAAAATAGCATCTTTAATCCTTTTAGTGCGGCGAGCTGATATGTGTATTGGCTCTTACGTAGTACATTTTTAATTTGCTATAACTTATTAAATTGATATATTTTATTTCAATTAATGTAAAATATTTTGTCAATCTGAACCAGTTTAACCTAAATCATAAAAAAACGCTTGTGGATACATATTAAAATAGCTTTGTATTGTTTTTTTTTCCTAGTTGCTACATTTTATAAAAATTCCCTCTGCATTTTCTTGCCAGTACCCCACGAAAAAAGATAGCACTAAGAGGGTTAATAGCCATTTTACATGGGGCATGTCATTGAGCAAACTGATGAATGTTTGAATTTTAAGGCACAATCAAAATTGCTTTGTGTAAAGCGGTGAATTATTAGAATGGATGAGAGAATGGATGAATGCAGCATGGCAAAATAGGCCCCACTCTAACTCCAAGCTTGCATTTTTGCAGTTTCAGTGCAAAATTTTTTCAATGCTAACCTATGCAATGACATGCCCCATGTAAAACAGCCTTAAAACTTTTTATTTATAAATGGTACTCACACATGTTTATTATTATGTAATAGTACCCAATTTTCTCCAAGAGGTGCTGGAATGACATTCCAGTGCATTCTGACTGAAATTTAGCACTGAATCCAAGTATGTATACTAGGTGAGCAATAGCATTCAAGCCCAAAACTATGAAACACTCACTCTATTACCCTTCACAAATAGTGTGGTGGTGTTATCTGGTAGGCGAGATGGCAGTCGGGATAGGTTTCGGTGACTGCAGTCAACTGTTATCACAGGCACCAGCCAATCAGGTCGCTTCCCTTTTCCTCCCGTCCATATCATGCCCACCTCCCCTCCACTGTGCCACACTACTTTTGTCATGGTGCAGTTGCAGTGCCACGGGTGACTATCCGGACACTGGTCATGCAAGTGCTGAGAAGAAACAGGAATTGCAATTGCACACACACACATGGCTGAAAGTTTAACTGCTAAATTTGAAATGTTAAAATTTAATTGTTGGTTATTGTCAAACCAATTGTCGGCAAGTTTGCTTTGTAAAATCAAACAGTGGCAGATTTAGGGGGAAGGTCACAGAGGTCATGACACCCCCCCAAATTTTATCAACAATTTTTAATTTTTATCAGTTGAATAGTTCTTGTACCCTTGCAAATGAGTTAAGAGAGTGTACTATATGCAAATGCATGGGTAAAAGTACCCTCATCATCACTGTAAACCTTTACCAATAAATAATTTTGTTTCTTTCTGTTTCATGAAACATTAATAT
Source organism: Ischnura elegans (assembly GCF_921293095.1). Classification (NCBI taxonomy): domain Eukaryota; kingdom Metazoa; phylum Arthropoda; class Insecta; order Odonata; family Coenagrionidae; genus Ischnura; species Ischnura elegans. The sequence goes on along the minus strand of NC_060257.1, from coordinate 33,172,741 downwards.
GATTCTTTTAAACTTAAAGTAGGCTATTTATTTCTTCCCTATTTTTAAGCTTCTTAAATGTCTAAAACTGTTCAATTTCATCAGTTGTCAAGAATAAAAAATGAAATTTAAGGCTCTGAAATGCGTAAAATATGGGTATATATTTAAAAAAAATTTAAACAGGAGATAAATTTTTCTCCTCCAGGGGGTATTCCATACTCCCCAGGCCCCCCATGTCATCCCCAACTTTGGTGCTGAATCTATTTCTGAAATCATGACAACATAATGACCCTGAAAACATGTCTCCTTATTCCACAGCTACATTCAAGACACTCCAATGGTTTTGTCCTTGAGGTCATCTTCAAGAGTATAGATTAAATTTTTGCGAGGAAAGCTCTTCTTGCATGAGGACATATACAAGGGAAGGAATTGATAAAAAGGAAGACAGTCATTAGGCAGTGAGTAATTTGGAGAGTAAGGTAGAAAACAATAGCGAGGGAAGGGATAAACATAATTTAGTGGCATCCCAGTGAGAAATGGGTGGTGGAATCCACGTGGAACCCACGTGGATAATTAACGTGGATACCACGTGTTTTTGGTCGTGGAATCAACGTGGAACCCACGTGGAAATTTGGTGGAAAAATTAAAACAGCAGTAGGTGCTGTCCTAAAACCATTAAAACCTCAACCACTCTATATCTAAACCTTCTATATATGTGTCTACGATTTTTCATGTGCTCTCATGGCTGCCTTTCCACGAATTATATAAAAATAGAATGTGCGATACATTTTCACATAACTAGCGTGGTTTCAGGATGATAAATGACGCAATGTCACCAGAGAGTTAAGTTCCACAAATTAGAAATTCTGTTTAACATTTTATGATAATCACCACAAATTCACTTGAAATCAACGTGGATTCCACGTGGGTCCAACCACTCAATATCAACCACCACCAAATATCCACCACTCAACGTGGATTCCACGTGGGTTCCACGTGGATTCCACCACCCATTTCTCCCTGGGATCAGGTAAAGGCAGATTTATGGAGGATTACATGGGTCATGACCTTATCCTCCACCAAAATTTTATCAAAAATTTAAATTTTTTATTAATTTTACATTGTTTAACTTCTTCAATGCTTAAAATTGCTCAATTTCATTTGTTGCTAAGAGTAAAAACAAAATTTTAGGCTCCAAAATGAGTAAAAAATGGGAATTTAGAAAATGTTACACAGGAGAACATCCCTCTCTCCAGGGGGCATTCCATACCCCCCGGAGCCAGACCATTTATCCCCCCCAAAATTGATGCTGATTCTCCCCGTGGCATCAGACTAATGGATTTTGGGGTGGTAGCAGGCGGTAACGTCACTGAGAACTAAGGGGAGGAGGTGGAACATAGGATTAGGTAATTCAAAACACTATTAAAATGCACACAGGGATAAGATTAAATTTCTTAAGCTTTCTACAAAGTCCAGCATCACTCCTTTGTCATTCACATGTAAGCTTGTGGGAAATATTTAATAAATGTCCTAATCTCTAGCAGATAGAAAGATAGTACAGACAGAATACTAAAAAATATAGGAGAATGAATGGAAAAAGAGGTCGAGCCCTTATTACTAGATCCTATTACTCACTTTTATAAGGCCCATGACTGGAAAGAGCGGCTTCCCACTATAAGCATCATCACGACACATGAGTTTGTCTCTGTCAGCTATTCTCCTTCCAAGTCGAGATGGCAATGTCCGGTCACGGTCAGCCACCAACCATCGTAGACCTCCATTTGAACAATCCCATGGGTTTCCTGAAATACATCAGACTGATGGGAATATCAATTTCAACATCCTGATTTCCAAATCTTTCATACAATAATGACAAAAAAGGAGACCCCTGATACTGAGAACTGAGTGCCTGTAGACTTATAGTCACAATTATTTTCCTAAGAAATCATGTGTTGCACACGAGACTGAATGAACGAGTGAATGTTTCAAATTCACTCATTCCGCCTTACACTAGCCTCTTTCACTTGGTCGTCATAGCATCAGAGGTGAATCCAGGCATGAATTTTAAAGGAACTTCCTCCCTCATCCAAACTTTGAATTTTCTCTGCAATTTATGTGCGATTTGTAGCATATGTTAATAAAAATCAAAATTTAGATAAATTACGATAAATATTTAAAAGCTATATTTCATGTAAAGAATTTTCTTTCTGAATCAAATTACAATATTCAAAAGATTACATCAAATTCTGTAGTAAATTTTAACTACTCTAATGAGGAAACTCTACCTGATTTTATATCACCAGTAGTTCAATCAGGTTTCCATGATTGATTATTAATAAATTAAAAGATTCAGGCAATTTTCCACAGAAATTTTAATTGTACCCCTGGCTTCAATATACCTTTTTAATTTCCCTCATTTTTCTGCCATTCTGCACATTTAGGTGCCAGGAACTTACAACAGAGCTATACCAAATCATGCCGTATTTCATTGGGTAAATTATTCTTTGTATTTACATCAACTAAGTGTCTCCTAAGAGGCTGGCATTTCAATGGAAATCTTATCCTACATCTTGAGGTTGAGGATAGAACATCGATATAAGTATGACCTACGTTTAATTCCTATGATAGATTTGATTCAATAAATTAATTACCATCAGGTTACACCTAGACTAAAAAAGCTTTCATAGTCTGCTCACTTAGCAGCAGCATGTCTATACCCAAGCCCCATGGTCACACCCATTTGCTAGCATAAAAAAATGAATGCCACATAAACATGTCATTCATTTGCTTGCTTAGACAAAGTTACACTATGAACACGAGTCATTCATAATGAAAGAGTTAAATATAGAAATTATGCATTTGGTTAATTCTTTCGTGACTTTACATCAAGTAAGTGTCTCAAAAGTGGGTAGGAAATCTTTTCCTACATTTTAGCATGAAGACAGAGGATTCATAAAAGTCTGACCATAGAAGCAAGACTTACCTATGAAAGTCAACTTTTTGCAGAGAGATGTGGTGAAACAACATATCAAATGATCAACAAAGATATCCTACTGCCCATAAATTCTATTACAACGGGTAATGATTGTGTAACGATTGAAACGTGTGTAGTAAGCTATTATAATAAATTTTTGGGAAGTATGATATCTTCGTTGATCATTACCTATGAAAGAGTTAAATATAAAAATCATACAAAGAGACCTCAAGGTAGTTCTCACCTGCCAAGTATATCTTGTGCACACGCCTTATCCATCTCCCTGACTCCAAAGTCCTCAGCCTGTTGCCAGAGAGGTCCAATGATCGTAGCCTCCTCCGCCGAAGCAACCTCATCAGCCTCTCCTCCTCCTCGGGCTCCATTGGGCCCATGATGGCGCTGATGTTGCTGTGGGAGAGGGATGAGGCACTGAGGCGCAGAAGTGCAGCCCACCGCTCCTCCTCCCCTTCCTGCGCTCCTCCGTCGCCCCCGCCTGCTCCCCCTGGCCCCGTTCCTTCACCCCCGATGGCCCCGGCTGTTTCCTCGGAAGAGGAAGACGAAGATGAGGCCCCAGCCTCGTCTTCCAGGTCGAAGCCCACCACGTGGCTCACCATACTGCCTGGAGCCACAGTCAAGCGACGCAGCTCGGGGAACTCTACAATTTTTAGAAACAAAATTGGAATTCAAATATTCACTGCTCCTTAAAAAAAATTATTTTTTCAATTCAATCCAATATATTTTTTGCAGTTAAAATATGTATCATTTGTAAATTCATGATTTTTGAATATTTGATTTACCTTTGTGATTCAAAGTAAGTGTGCCCTTATATTTTGGGTGGGGGCTCCGGACCCCTCGGACCCCCTCCTCGCTCCACCACTGATTTTTAGAGTCAGAAATGAAATTCGAATATATTGTAAGCAAAATTTTTCACTCCAAACTAAGCCAGAAATGCATGAATGACACAGGATTATCATCTCACTAACCCACTCAGTATTTCAACCCGAATGTTGTTTAGGATAAGTGAAGATAAAGTAGGAAGAAATATTAATCAGTGAGAAGGATTTCCTGCTTCCTCAGTAGAGAACTTGGATATATTCTTCCCAGTTTTAACCTCAGGTCAGTGTCTCCGTGGCGGCCAGTGTTTCATTGAAATTTCTTTTCCAACATCTTTAGGGTTGATGTTTGATGATCATGGCTCTTATGGCAGCTCTAACCTCAACCCCAAGGATGTTGGAAAATATTTCTAATGAAACATCGACCATCATGGAGACAACAACCTCAGAAGAATTTACCCAATGAAATATGGCCTCTTTTGGTATAGCTGTGAGAAAAGTTCCTGGCACCAAAATGAGCAAAATGATAAGGATAAGAGGAGAAAGTCACCACCGGGGGGTGAGCTTGTTCGAGGTAGCTTGTTCAGCAGGGCAGTATTTCCTCTGCTTTTGCTCTCAAGGGAAAGGCACGATCATTGCAAAGGCCAACTCAGACAGGATAACCAATAGTTGTGTGTCTCATGAAAACTAATGCTTATGGCTTTGAAGTATAAAATAGTGTGGAAACATATGGTTTGTAGCAATAACAAGGGTTCTCAGTGGAATCCTCAAAGAGAATGTTCACTTTCACCCTCGCCACTTCCACACGGAAGTTCGACAAATTGACTCGTCTTAGTAAAATACAGGTGTCACATACTTTAAATAACTCTCTGCATGTACTATGGTTTTCAATAATAAGCAGACACTCACGAGCCCAAATTAACTGATCGGTGAAAACTTGGAAGGTTGGCACATGAAGAAATCTGTATCCTTTGGATTCACTGTACTTACCGACAGCCGACGAGGACGGACGCGGGTGCGACCAAGCTACCGAAGCTGAAGTCAAACTCCAAGGGTAAAAACCCTAGTGGATTTAAGATTAGCGGATGGAATGCACTGAGGAAACTCACTTCCATGCTCACGTTGGGCCATTGAAGGATTTTCTTTCGGGCTCAGAGGAAAAACCTCACCATGTATCCCGAAAGAAAACACTCCAACGGCACAACCTGTGCGTGATTGTTAGTTTCCTCGTGCATTCCATCAGTTAGGGCTTTTGCTCTTGGAGTTTGACTCCCATTTTGCTGGCCTGGCGGCATTCGCGACCGACCTCGCCGGCTCTCGGTGACGTAAAGGCAAAGGATTCCGCTTATATTGTGTGTCAACCAGGGGCGCAGCTAGGAATTAAGGCTGGGGGGGTTTAGGTGCAACTAATACTAGGGTGTGTGGGGGTATGGTGTACCCACCAGGATAAGCGGTAGGTGCGAGATTAATAAATTGCGGAATTTTAAGATAATTGGTTGAAAATGATGAGTTTTACGGCTTTCTGGGGGATATTTTATTAATCCTTCACTATTCTATTAGTAATATCAATCCAATTTTAGTAAAATGGATTAAACTTTAAAATTTCTCTGAACTCTGGGGGGGGGGCGGGGGGGGGTTTATCCCCAAAAAACCTCCCCTCTCTCCCACCCAACCCGACCCCATCAATAAAATGGGACTCGTGGGTGACTACGTATTATTATTGAAAACAATTATACATATATCGTGTTCCAAAATTAGTTGTTACTCCTTAGTGGTTTTAACCTTTGATAATCGGTCCCAGGTCGATGATGTCATCCGGATATGCACAGAAGGTGATGGAGCGCACCAGTTCGGCCTTCACCTCGCTCCGTCTTCCCGCCAGCATCGCCTCTTCCGCCCGCCGCCTCTCCCTGCCGCCCGCTCCGGACCCCTGGCCCTCCGGCGCGCTGTTGTCTGCATCCTCGACGCTGTCTTCCTGCTGCCCGCCTGACCTCTCCCTGCGCGCCGACAGCAGTGGTAAAAGAGGCAGCGGATCTGCAATCCGGTGGCACGTGATGGCCCGGCGGGACGAGGCGGCGGTGCAGTGCGGTGGCGCGTCTATCGGAGGACACTGGGGGATGGTGCGCGACACCACGCCGCCGATGGCCAGCACGAGAAACAGCAGCGTCGTGGACGCCATCTTTCGTCCGAGGCTGGGCGAAGGCGGGAAAATATCAATTGGCGAGAAGCGACGCGACGACGGTGCGAGGACAACAATGGAAGTGGTGGAAACGCGCGAATTCTACTCACTTCGCAAGTTCTTCAGCTATCCACGCCCTGCAAATGTGAAATGCAAACACAAAAATAATTACACAAAGTAGAAATTTGAACCAACAAGCGAAAGAAACAGTAGTGGTTATGACGCCATCTTACGTTCGGGGCTGGGTGAAGGCGGGAAAATGTCGACTGGCGAGACGTTATGGTGTGAGAACAACAATGAAGGCGAGAGTAACGCGATAATTCAGATTATGCGGCTATTTCTTCTGCTATCCGCACCCTAAAAATGTGAAATGCAAACATAACATAAATTACATGCAGAAGAGCTTCGGCCCAGGTAGCAAAGATTGGGCTGCATCCCCAAGCATGGGGAAAGTATCCATGCATCTGCTTCAAAACTCGAAAAATGCAGTCTCCTTCTTAAGGAAGTAATCTCTTAGCCGCCTTAACCTTAACCTTTCTACTCCTCCTTGATCCTTCGCTTTCTTCCACAGAGTCTTTGTTCGGCATTGTATTGGTGAGCTTTTACGGCCATGAATGGCGGCGGGTCGGCTGTTTGAAGGAATTATTCTCGGGTTATCCACAAGGTTGAATGAGCCGGATATGGATAAATTGACGCGGAGGAAATCCCGAGAAGAATTCCTTCACTTATTTCGCTAAGAAAACCTACGATACCATTTCACTAAGTGGAAGTGGGTTTTATATGATGTAGATTACGGAAATATTCCATCAGAAATAAAATTTGGAGTATACTTCTCCATGGAGGTGAGGCATGGCCAATGACAGCAGCGGGGAAATCAGTTGAGGAGGCTTTTGAAATTCAATGCTTCGGAAGAATAAAGATGATCAAATGGATCGTCAAAGAGAGAGAAATGAGGATGTTCTAAGAAGAAGAAAGAAGAGAAGCCTCCTTGATGAGAAGAAGAAACAACCTTCTAGGCCATATCTTGAGACGTGATGGGCTCATGAATACAATCGTCGAAGGACAAGCGGATGGTAAGCACGGAAGACTCCGAATAAAATATATGGAACAGGTAAAGAAGGACGTGATAGAGAAGAAATACGTAATTGTGAATAGATTAGCTGATAGGAGATTTGAATGGAGACAAGAAGCTGCGTAAAAAATCTTAGGATTTTTGACCAGTGATGATGAATAAATAATAATGAAGCTTACAAAACAACATAGAGAATCTTTTTTTGAGTAAGTATCTAAGAGGAATACAATACATGGGTGGTATTAGGGTAATTTTTGCTAAATTATGGAATCGATGTGTTCAACGTCAAATAACAGAAAAAGGATTGATTTCAAAGGTATAATTTACACCAGCAAATTAGTCACGGAAGTAGTAGTCAGGCAGAATCACCTTTACACTACTTCGTGCGTCAAGAATACAAGTAAATTTAGCGGACATGTGGTAATTATGAAGGCGTTATGGGGAAATATACGATGACTCTCATGTGAATAGATTAACCACGTATCTGCTGGTCAAATTAGCCGAAGGACGTGGAAGCCAATTGCGAAATAGCTTTATATTATGTAGATGAGAAACTTGATTGCACTGAAAGAGAACTGGAGCAATTTTAAACATTTTGAATGAAAATCAAAGATACTATTTTAGTGGTAGCCACATGCTTAGCACGATACCGCAATTTCTTTCGCTACACTAAGTCAGGGATAACTGAAATCCCTAAACATAGGCAACTTGCATGCCACAAGTAATGTTACATTTTGCATAAATGACAGGATATGATATATCTGTATTAAGAAATCCTAGTCCTATAGGTGAAAACTTTGTTTGTACTTACAACGATGCAAACCGATATATTTATCATATAGACAGTGATTCATCATTCATTGAGAGAAAGCAGATACAGATTAGTCTCGAAATTAGTAGGAATATGAATAAATGGTCTCTTCCTCACATATGTTAACCAACCTTTAAAAGAAGTAAAGTAATCGACATTGCAAGAGAACCTTGATGAAAACTTGCGGATTCATTCACAGATATTTTTTCATTTTACACAACACAAAAGCGACCCTGAATTGTTCATATTATCACGATATCATTTCTAAACCCAGAAAGATTGATGGCCGAAAATTGCCTTATTTGTATCGATAAGTATATTACAATAATAATAAAATAAGATTACAAGAGAAAGTCGTCATTGCTTACGTGAAGATCGTTATTCGTCGTCATATTCGTATCGAATCATAGCCCCAACTACCTTGGACAAAATTTCTTGGCGTAAAACGTAGCTGCAAACCAACGCAGTACGCCTATTCGTAACATTTGTGATAATTATTGATATCAGATCATAATTATAAATATCAGTATGCTCTAAGGTCAGGCAACGGCTTGTTCGTCTAAAAATTGCGTTATAATGAAGTTTAAATTTTCAGGTGATTTGGAGTACTCCTAGAGTAAATTTTACATCTGAGAAAATATACTAATGCAAAATTTTCGAATTCAAGACCTGAGTGCAAGAACCAGATGATGACCAATTTAAAAAAATGAGAGAAACACACGGAGCTGCGCCTTCCTTTTAACAGCAGACATAGTTATTTTCAACATTAAGTTCCAAATAAGGTCATCTGACATTATTGAATCCTTAAGTTCTACTCTCTGAATGCAAGAACCATTATTTGTTTCTCGTTTGTCTCGAAACTTAAACCTTGGTCATTATCTTGTTTTTGCACTCATATATTCCATGCATACGATACTGTAAAATGTTGGTATTATTTACAAACCCTGAAAATTTCAAGAAAGTGAAATGAATTTTAATGAGCGTTAAATCACGAAAAAAGATCGGTCGATAAGGAAATACAGAGTTTAGTTTCTCTGTGACAAAAAAACTTGGGAAAAGCTTTCAAATTTGAGATTCAGACAAATTTTTACAAGGATCTCTTTTATTTACTCAGAAAATTTAAGTCTTTTATAAATCACCGAAAAATACCTTCATTATTGCGTCTATAAACTGGAGCCGTGGTCTTCCTCTGGGCCTTTTTCTATCCACATGTCCCTCTAGGATTATCAATAGGATCCCCTCCATGCCTCATTATATGCCAAATAAGTTCTACTAGTTCCACTCTTCTATTTACGACCGAGTTTAATATATTTCTTTTCTCTTTCAATTATTTTGTAAACCGAGGTAAATATTTGAAATGGAGGTATATTTGAAACATAAATTTAAATACCAGAAGATACAGGTAAATTTTTACATGCTATATCCTGTGTGTTACCATAATATTTAAAAATGTATTGCACAACTTTAAACCGAGTATTAAACCGCATAAAACATAGGTGGAGCTGGAGCGGTTCGTCCTCGTCCTCCGCGGTAGCGAGTTCCCTTAAAAGACGCGGAGCGTTTCGACTTCGGATATAAGCCCGAGAATCACGCACCTTCATGAAAAGCTCCCGGTAGGCAAGGAAAATTCATTGCCTCGCGAAAAGTGAGCGAGCATAGATAAAGAAAAGCAATTAGTACGGGCGTAATAAACGGGCGATAATTATAGCACTTGCGCAACACCTTATTTGCTTATGATCCTAACCGTGTGTATCTTATAGACATCGTCTCCCGAGGTCTACCGCCATCAACGGTTCACAGATAAGCAGCTTCAACGCTGCCATTAGGTTTGCAGAAGCAATGAAATGACTACAGTAAGACATTTCATCGAGGAAGTGCAGATAGTATCTGTTAAATGTAATAAAATTCAACATTTAAAGATAATTTTTGCCGGATCAATTTTTTTAAATCAAAATAATTTTATTAACCCCAATTTTACATTCACAATTAGTACGAAATGATAATCGATTAAATTAATTTCTAGATTTTGTTTTTTTTTAGATGTCTTGTGAACTCATTGAAGGTAATTTATGCTAATACTTCTTGATCTTTAGTAAACGCGAAATAATTCATAGAAAACTATGAATTCTCCCCAGTTTGCGGGCTGATTTCACAAAGGTATCACAACTGGTGACTTCTTTCAGTTTGGAGGTTGAGTTAAATTTCTGCTAAAATACTTTTCAACGCATTGATGTATTATTTTTTCCATGAAATTATATTGATAACTAAATTACATTAAATATATTAATAATTAAACTAACAAAACAAACCACGATTATCTCCATCATATTTCTATTCTTAAACAATCTTAATAATCTCTCTGAACGTCATGTAATCACATTGTTTGCATCTGAAATTTGCTTTTGATAATTATGTATGATATTTGGCACGATGTGATGGAAGTTATTAACAATTTTTGATTGAAACATTGCAGTATTTTCACGGAATTTATTTGATCACGAGACGCTTCGTTTGTTGCACCTAAAAAACAACGAAACGCGTCGTCTTGACAACGAAACGCGTCATGCTCAAATAAATTCGGTGAAACTACGGCAATTTTTCATTTTAATTATTGTTTTCGTAAATATAAATTGCATTGTATCATTATCAATGAGCATATCCTGGGCACTTTTCAAGTCACAATAAACTAGTATGCACATCATGCTGAAAAGGGGGTACAAGGATTTCCTGCGAGAAAGAAAATATGAAAAATAAAAGGTTGAATAAATAGAATTATATGCACGCTACGTTTGAATATATTTTTTTAAACTACGAGCCATGACACAATTGGTCCATGATACAGACAGGTGAATTTGAATCAAACTCGTAAAACTCAGAAAAAGTGAAAAGGACACCTTATAAACACGGCGCTCCGGCAAAAGTGATGCGAAAATATGCCACAAAATCGTTCAGCTGTACAAGCCATTTCTGTGAGGCTGTCTCATCCTTAACATAGTAGGACTTTTCCTGGAATTGACACAAATATTGCTAAAATAATTCTCAATTACAAGATGAAAATGCAGTCAAAATTATAAATTGATTCGTATCCAAAATAAAGTTTTTTTTAACGAAGATAATTTCCCAATTGACACAGAAGCTGACAAAATATGGCTGGTATCCAAAATAAAGTTTTTTTTAACGAAGATAATTTCCGAATTGACACAGAAGCTGGCAAAAGAATCGGCTGCCTGGCAAAAAATTTATATTATGCAACCAGACCAATGACCTGTATTAGGAAAATGGTATGATTAAATATTATTTTGTCCATCTCTTCCAAATTCTGTCCTCTTGAATGGAACAAAAGGTGAAATTGTACCAGTTTTAGGAACTATAGCTCGCTGTATTCACGTAGTTCTGCTTCGACTTGCAAATTTTGAATTTTATGGATCGAATAACTTGTGAGGATGGATCGACATGACTTAAACGGCACTTTCCTTTTGACATTCTCTAACTTTTAATCTCCCTCGGTGCTTTGCGATAACCGAATGAAAACAAGTCTAACCACACAGTGACGAATATAAGAATAACCTCTGGGATATCAAGAGGAGCCCAATAATGCTAGATATCTCGGACTGAACAAGGACCGATAATTTTATCCGAGACTGCCCAGGATACACCACTTACTCATGCAACCGAGGTCAGCTATGACCCAACCATTTGGAAAAAAAACATCGTGAAAAAACTAATCGAGTTTCTAACCTAATTAATATAGTTAAATATTATTGTTTCTGATACATATATAAGCCAATATTTACTTTTCGGTATTTTAAAAATATAAAAATTAAAACAGTTACGCTTCCGAGAGTTAAAAAGGCAATGAAAAGCAATGCTGTAAATTATAAAAATGAATAAGTAGCATAAAAACAGGTGTGGTGTCAGAAGAGCTAAGTAATTTTAGAAAAAAAGACTATGGTCTGATTCTTGGCAATCAGACTCTCTCTCCACTGGTGTAATACAGGGGTGGTCTGGCCATGTCGGCTGGTCGGCAATCGCCGAGGGCCCCGAGACTAGCCCCCCCCCCCCCACAACGCTCGCGTCTATCGTGAAGCGTATATGAAAGGCGCAATAAAAATACTCATTACTTGAGCCAAATATTTTTGCAATTAGAAAATTATGCGTTGTCATTAGTTTCTTTTTGTACAACATACTCAGTGTAAAAAGATTAGGTATATAAAAATAAGTAAAATAAAGGTTTCTGAAGATAAAAGAGAACTTGATGCTTTTTTGAAAGGGTTATCCGAAAAGGTTATTTTAGAGGTGTTTTAGATTTCAATGCAGTTTCAAGGAAACAACACACTAAATATACACCATAACCATAAAAATTATTACATTATCTCTGCTTTGATATTATCACTTTTCATAGTTTTTTTCTTATGAAATTTCTATTTTTTATTAACTTTTATCCAGTTTTTAAGAGCAAGAATAGCGTCAATATTCATTCCCGGGAATGCGATATCTTAAAATTTTCCGGGGGGGAATCCTGCATCCCCCGGTAAAGCCTGAATCACACGATCATTTTTTTTCGTCGCGAAAGTGATCACTATCGCGAGCACTGCGCAAAATGATCGTCGGCGGCAATTGTTTTTCGCGATAGCGATCGCGATGTGGATTCCCATCGCTATTTTTCATCACTCGTCCGGTCGCTTTTTCCGTCGCTAAAACCGTCACTAAAACCCCATATCAGCCAATCGGAACGCATTCCCCTATGGAGCGATTGCAGCGCAACGTTTGACAATTGTGGGAACGACATAAATAAACAAATACGCTACATAATTTCGTGATGTGGGTCCTATGACAACGAGCTGTGATATTGGAAATGATGCGAAAAGCGACGGCGGGAGTGACCGCGTGATTCAGAAAAATGATCACAAGAGCGATTGCTTTTCGTGACGGGAAAAGTGATCTCGATAGTGATTACTTTCGCGACAAAAAAAAAATGATCGTGTGATTCAGGCTTAAGGAGGGCCCCGTCATGATCTCCAGCCGAGGGCCCTCAATTTCCCCAGACCGCCCCTGGTGTAATATTGTTAGAGACTAGTGAGTTTTCAGTAATAATATGAAAGAATCTGAAGAGTTTGTCACACGATAATGAGCCGTTAACAAGAGACAACGAGAATATAGCAGTGAGATGGTGGAAATAAAAATTTATAATAGTATTTTTTCCAAAGGAAGTTTGTGGACATGATTTTATACAGCCCTTAAATGCCTGGAATTATTCCGTCCGTGAAACTTTTAGCCGTGACGAATTCTTTCAAACTCAGTTATGGATGCAATTTTACAAGAAAATTTTACCTTTTCACTGATTTTTAAGATTATTGTTCCACACTATTTAGCATAAAAACATTTTTGGAGTGTATCAAGAATAATTACTTAATTATTAGAAATGAACTGTTTATGATTTATTTTCATATGGAATATTTCGACGCCATCATACCGGAAAAACCTTTTCAAGCAGCATACTTTTCTCATAAATCTGTTGAATAATAACAATTAAAGTGAAAAACGTGGCATATGGTTACGACGAGAAGGATTATTCAAATATTGCGTCCTTTCCGAGTTGACAGCATATAATTTTCAATGAACTAATATGAGTGGTTTGGAAGTCAAGGGGTAGAAGTGATTTCTTTTTTCCATACATAGTTAGGTACAGAAATTAGGTATAGAAAGGAAACGAGATCAATTAGATATTTGACATAGTGCATTTCATTTTCCACTCGATGTCAGCACAGAACTGAGACTCACTAGTATCCCTTGGCAACCAATTTTTGTGTATTTCTTCTAACAATTAACTTTACCTCACCCTATTTAGAAAAAAATCACTTGGACCCCTTGGCTTCTCATCCCCTCATATATATCGTCTGAAATACAACATCTGAAACATCTTCAGACATTATTGTGAATATGTATGTTTCTAACTATATCGCTATGATATTTTCAGATAAACAAGGTTGTTGGTTACGGTCCATTTCAAAAGAAAGTCTGAAGTATCCTCTCTCTTGAAGAAGGAAGTCTGATTTGCCTCCTAATTACCAAGAAATACTACAATCATTCTTGAACGCAGGCACACGAACGCAAACGATGGTGTATAAAGAGTTCACACCACCGAAGTTTCTATAAAATGAAAATCGTATGAAAAGGTAGCTATTTTTAAAATCACGATTGAAAGGTGGGAAAAAAACACATGATGATCTCTATCGATAGATGAATAACCGGGATTTGAAAATCGAACAAAAAATTCTACGCAAGAGCCACGTGCGCTGCTGCTCCCGTCCACAGGGAAGCGCATTGGACCAGAGATTTTGGGATAGCGTGCGATGACGTACTTTGTTGTCTTACCTGCCTCACAGCCGGCCGGACGAGTTTTGCGTAGTCAGAGATGATGTGTGCTCTCAGCAGTGGATGAAAACGAGACGTCAAAGAGTCCAAAATGGTCGTTTACGACGAGTATTCTCTCAGATCGCTCGAGATCTGCGCGTGGAGTGACGGAGAGGCGGGTAACCGCCGAAGGGGAAGGTGACAAGACGGAAGGGGAGCAAGGAGAAGGGAACGAAGTATCATAGCATCGCTGCACAAGATATCGCGAAAACGGCTCCAATAGCTCCCCGATGCTTGATACTAGTAGTGTGCCAAGTGTACCTCGAGATCAGGAATTCGAAAACCCATAATTCGATGATTCAGGTTCTTCAGTATCCATGTACGAAATAAATAGGCTAGTTCACATCTACCTATATGCAGGGTGTTCCAGGAGGTATTCTGCAATACTTCAGGAAGTGGTAGGGAAGACCATTTTAAGCACTTTTTGTCCTATAAACATCGGGCCGCCACTCCTTAGTTACTGAGCTATTTCAACGCAAACATATTGTTCGGTGCAATTTGTAGTTACCAAGAAAACAATGAATAACGTAATGTGCAGTGATGGAAGGGATCTGAAACTTGTGCTGAATATGCTTGAGACATGTTTATTTCATTTTGTGTTATCTAAAAAGAGTATAGTAGCTTATTTTTATTATGGACTCTGAATAATTGAAGACATTGTAACTACCTAGCGATTAGCTACGACAATGGAAGCCTGACATGGTGGTGAGGAACTTAATATGAATGAATTCACCGCAATGTTCGGGTTCACCGCATTGTTAAAATAAGCTACCAGTCTCTTTGTGCATGGTTACGATCACGTGTTTATAGGAAAAAAGTGCTCAAAATTGTCTCCCCTATCACTTCCTGAAGTATTGCAGATTCCTCCTGAAACACCCTGTATATAGAAGAAAATGTCTGTTTGTCTGCCCGCTATTCATTACCGTACGGCTGCACGGATTGCAACCAAAGTTTGTACGTAGACGCATAATATCATGCCCTCACACCCTGTAGTGCTGCTTTTGGTTGCGTCCGACGTGTCCTTTGCGTTGTTTTCTTATTACCGATTGTTACGTCACATCATACAACTACTGCGATTGGATATCCTGCCTGGTAGGCACACCTATTGACACGCTCTATGGGAAAACATAACTCAAAGGATTCTACACTTAAATATTAATCCTCTAGGTGCAAACCTTGCTGGGGTATGCGTTCACACGACATTTTTGGTTTACGCACGTACGGACACACATAATAATAAATGTTGTGGAGCAGAGTACCAGATGATCCCATACGCGGTAAACGGAAACTGTTTTTTCCATTTCTTGCTGTTAATTATGTGTATCATCATACCAGCTTTGTTGCTTTGCCTATAAACCCAGAAAAGTGACCATGAAATCCAAGTTTCCAACTTTTTTGGTTACAATCCTTCCCGAACAACGCCGGGTGGTCAGCTGGTTAAAATAAATTGAGATAATGAGATTTTTAAAAACGAGTTTTTCCAAAAACCTGCAGATTCAGATTATCAGAAATGAGCGAATAAGATCCTGGTAGCTGAGTAAGGATTGACACACACGCTTTATTCTCTGAGAGATGAAAAACCTATTTCGTTAACTATTTTCCAGCATTGTTTACTGATTTTGTAAAAAACGTGATTTTTATCTTTTTAATTTTCATTTTCTTCTTTTTAGCAAAAATGTAAGTGTAAATTTAAATAATTTTTTTAAAAATAAATTTCAATTTTATTTTCATGAGGGTGATAACTTACGCGTTATTATTTTAAATTTACATGTGAATGATCAAATGAGGAACATTTATATTTCGTCCTAAATTATCTTTCCTACCATTTCGTATATTTCAGGGTCGTATTCCATAACTAGTGATAGAAAAATCAATTTCGATTAAAATCAAAAATCGATTAATAATAGTGGAAGATCTAGGAAATCGAGATCGAGCTTCAAGTTTCGATCCAAACTCGATTTCTCAACTTCCATCTTGACCATTTCGTTTGATTCCAGCGGCGTCTCTGCCAGCCTATGATAGCGTCATCCGTCCCATTCTTAGAGATAAGCCGATGAAATTGGAAAGGCATGGCGTTATAATCGTTTCTAGTACTTCCGGAAACCGCAGTAATACCAACTCTATGAGGATTTGAAAGCTTGATTAAAGCCTTCTTTATTTAAACGAATCGAAAAATTCCCTGGCATATCCAAGTTTTTAAAAATACAAAATTAATTGACTCCATTTTTACGACCTCGGATAACATGGCCGATAATTTTGCTAAGGATCAATTACGCACCCTAACATATAATTGATACTGTATTTACACACAAAAAAGTTTATGTGCGTTTAACTTATTTTAGGCAATTGATTAAGCATTAGCTTTACAGAATTTCGTATATGTTTTAGCGTCCATACTTTCAATTTCCCCATTGCTTAAAATTTTACCAAATGCTCCACATTGTTGAGTATTATGTTCTATAATTTTACAAAAGGATGATCTGATGATCCCACTTTTGCTGGTGAACTTATGAAGCTATAAACTGAAGGTGAGGGACTTATAACTTGAAAGCCGTGGTCTGCTATGGTCCACTTTTCGCCAAGATGGTGTCGATTTTCTCGTGTAACTGAATGAAAACACTAATTACAGTCTTAAAAACTCCCTCGTGGGCAGAAATAATAAAGTATTCTTTGCCCATTAGATTTCGAGACCATATTCGCATGCGTACTGACAGTTTGAAATTTTGCTCTTCTCAATGAATTTTAACCGCTGACGATTTCTATAGGACTTCGTTCGAGGGAAATACAGGATTATTATATAACAATGGACCCATTGTTAAAACTTCATATTAATTCAAGTAAAAGCCCTAAATTAACAAGCTTTGCACCAATGAAAAGAGGAATTTTCAAAGTTTTTCCATTGTAAGTGATACAAATTAAATTTAATAAAGGTAACATTTTGTGATAATTAATTAATTTTTAATAATTATTAAATAATTATAATTGTGACAAATACTATAAATTTCAATGTAGCCACCGGCAAACATTGACGCGGTAGCCGAACTCGTCCCAACATGCAATAGGGTATCTGCTGATTGAGTACATGGACGTAAACAACGTCCTTCACAGAACCCCATGAGAAATAGTCGTAGGGTGTGAGATCAGGGGATCTTGGTGGTCAGAAGTGCAGAGCAAGGTCAAATTTCCAATTATTAAATAAATATTAGTCACTAATTGATTATAAAAAATATTAATTTATTAAATTAAATTGTTATCTCACATTATGAAAAGAACTTTAAAAACTTCCTCTTGATAATTTTGGACTTGTACTTGAATAAACGCGAAGTTTTGAAATAGGGTCCATCATTTAGAATTACCCTCCATATGCATGAGATTCCAGGCTTTCAGCGAGGTACAATACACTCTTGAACCATCTTCGGGCGTTCTCGGGAGAGTAATTAATCTTCTTCACTTCACCGCACTCACTCCAGAGATGACAGGCGTTCCTGAACAGCTCAATATTCCCTTCAACCCATTTCTTGGGATGCGGTCACCTGACTTGTGACGTAATGGCTTTGACTATCTATTAGAACGCAATGGGACGAGGGATTTACCCTAAGGAAAGATAGTCTGCGTGGAATGCGAAATTTTTCAGTTAAACGGGAAGGAAGTTTTCTGACTCCATCTGGGGCCACCTATAGGCATACGGGAGAAGGGCAAAAAATTCAGGAAACTTTTCAATGTTTACTTTAACTCCTGCCGAGTAGAGCTATTGTAGCTCTTCCTCTCCACGAGTACAATCGCGTTACCTTACTTTTTCTTTAATTTCAAATTCATTTGAAGAATAAATCACAATGGAGTGTTCTAATTTGCGAGTTGTCTCATGAATAAGTTCACCTCGTAAAATTACTCAACCTAGCCTTACATCCATCTTAGCCCCCTTGAAGACATAATATAAATACGCAACTGAGCTGTATTTTTATGCACACTCGGGTAAAAATGGCTCTTCTCACTGGATTTTTAATAAATTTTCTCCTCAAATACAGTTGCTTCGAAAAAGTGAAAGAATGAGAAAATCAAGTTTATACTCTTTGCGCCACTTAAAGTCTTCACTGCATTATTAGATAGAGGTATCAACTTAACAATTGGCACGGTGATAATTTATTTTGACTCACTGAAGACATAACAGGAATATCCATAAGGTTTAAAACAAGTTTTATAGTATATAACACGGCAAAATATTAGGGAGGGGAAACAACCCCCGAAATGGAAAAAAAATAATGAATCTGAATAAATATAAACATAATGCGCGTAAAAAATAGTGAAACTAAGTTAATACCTTTTTAAAACAGTAGAATTTTAAGAATAAACCTACTTTTTATTTATTAATTATATTATTACTACCTACTTTTTATTTATTATTTATATAAACCTACTTTATATTTATTTAATATCTGAAATTCGCTATGAAATACATTTACTGTGATTACTAATAACTTATTATTGATATTGCTCCCCCCAAAATATTATAAATACTCGCCACTGGTGTGCAATGTATGCTATTTATGCCAAATATGCCAGTTTTGAAGTAGGGAAAGAACAGGGGAAATCGAGGTGTAGGGGCTAGGAGAGATAGAAATAGAAATAATCAACCTGGCTGCGAGCCTTGGACATTGACAGCATCATAGAAGTCAAGAACGAAAACTAGAAATGTGGTGTTTCAGATGAATGAAGAAGATAAAATGGATCGACCGAGTATTAAGCCTGAATCACTCGATCATTTTTAATTCGTCGCGAAAGTGATCACTATCGCGATCACTTTTCCCGTCGCGAAAAGCGATCGCTCTAGTGATCATTTTTCTGAATCACACGGTCACTCCCGCCGTCCCTTTTCGCATCATTTCCGATATCACAGCTCGTTGTCATAGGACCCGCATCACGAAAATACATAGCGTGTTTGTTTATCTATGTCGTTCCCACAATTGTCAAACGTTGCGCTGCAATCGCTCCATACGGACATGCGTTCCGATTGGCTGAAATGGGGTTTTAGTGACGGTTTTAGCGTCGGAAAAAGCGACCGGACTAGTGATGAAAAATAGCGATGGGCACGAATATTTCAATAGGGCAATACAGTAATGGATTCCCATTGGCGATGGGAATCCCATCGCGATCGCTAACGCGAAAAACAATTGCCGGCGACGATCATTTCGCCTAGTGATCGCGATAGTGATCACTTTCGCGACGAAAAAAAATGATCGTGTGATTCAGGCTTTACGGCAGGGCCGAGAAGAGAAGTTTTCTTAAAGTCTCGGTGGCGATGAGGTAAAGTCCTCGCCTGGCCAACTGAAGGTCGTGGTAGGAGCAGCACGGTTTTTGGGTTTTCCGCCGCGTCAATTCATCTTCGTGTCGCCAGTTTCGCCGGTATCTTCAGTTTTGAAGTGGAAAAGAGTGAAGTTTCACCTCCTGCAACTCCGCAGCGAAACAATCGTTACGAAGATTATTCGACGCGGACGATAACCCGGAAACCTTGCTGCGCCAACTGCAACACTCCGCGAAAGCCTACTTCAACGTTTGAAGGTCGAGTCCCACCTGTTCAGGTTGCCTTCATCCAGGGCGTGGGTGTTCTGCATCGTCCAACGCTGATCTTCTATATTATTTCTACTGTATAGATACCTTTTTCTCAACTTATACTCAACCAAACTCTACAAATGAGGTACCAAAATGCACAGAATTTATCGGAGAACATGCGACGGCATATCATACTTCCTAAATATTGCTTTTGTTTCCTAAAATTGGTTTTTAAAAAATAAAAAAAAAAAACAAAAAAAGGTAAATATTCCTGACGTTAACGGCGCACAAAGTGATACATTTGTTCATTTGCAACTATATCTCGCATTCTTTAAATGACTTTTATCAAAATGCGGCTGATTCCACATTCAAGTCTCCTGTTGATACGTAAGTATGAGACATCATGTGCGTTTAACAGAGGATAGTGTAATTACTTCCAATGTTGTGTTTAAAGAGGTCCTCTGACCTCAATTTGTACATGAACATTCCAATTAAATTTGTACATAAGACCCTACCCTTTTTCTACAGTTAAAAATCAGAAACGCGCCTATCCCTTTGTGGACCTGCATTGAAAAGAGCGGGGGAAGCCCGCTGGGAGCGGGCGCAGCACGCTCGTATTCGTTAAATTCCTCGTTGTAAAGACTTTAATGAGCTGCTTTCGTGGCAGTGAATATAAATAAAAATAACAAAAAAAATTACCGTACAAGAAAATGAAACACCTAGTCGGCCACATCATGAATCATGATGATTCGAAGAAGAATGTAGTCGAATTGGACGGGATGGCGGAAAAAAATATTTCAGTAGATGAATACGAAAATATTTTTTCTTAGAAGAGCAGAAAGGTGAACTGCGTCAAACCAATCGTTGGATAGGGTGGTTTCCTATTATTTTTTATTGCCTAAATCGAAAGATTATTACTCCTGGAGTACGCATTTCACGCTCTTAGATTTTCGAATGACGATATCTATTTTTCGCGATCAAACGAAAAGTGAAAAATTTCAAGCGCGCGAAAACGCGACGGCTAAGTAGGAATGATGAGAAAAGTCCGTGTGACGTATTTCTGGTTCCCGCTGCCGCCCTGTGAGGTGACCTTGAGGCGAGGCTCGAGCGCTGATACGACGCAGGATGCTAGCGGGTAGCAGAGTACCCTGCTAGCAGATAGCGCTTGGCTTAAATATGGATTATTACCACCTTATCAAACGAAGGAAACTTTCCGACCTTAGACAAGTTTAATAAGTGATTATTAAGACATGTTTCCCTGAGCTCTGTGACTCATGCATGCATTGGTAATCTCAGACGATGTAAAACTCCTATCCTCTCGTGTAGAAACTAGGTCCCTGTGACGTCACCTGGAGTGGAATCGCATGGGCGCCAATCTGGCCTTTTCCAAATGAGGTTAAAACCGACCATTGCCATTCGTCTAAACTGGGATTTCTAAAACCAAATAATTTGTAAATTATGAAAACCCTAATGGTGGGTAACGAATAGCAAGCAAAGCATTTCATTTTCTTCGATGAAGGAAAGGAAATAAAACTAGTGATTTGGTTCACATCGTCCGTCCGATTCCACAATTTAAAAATACTCCCCATAAAACAAAATGTGATATTATATTTGAAATTCCGCAATGATTGAAAATCTTATCATAAACCATGTTCATAGCAATAAAGAATCCAAATGCCAACAAGATTAGATGCCTCTGCCTCCAAGCGATGACTTTGGCGAACGGAGATTTCTAATTCCGGGATATTCAGCGAGCGCAAACGATAACGACACATGGTAGATAACCTGATTTCCCACGGAGTCGAGGTCTAAATAGGGTAGTTTCCTTCATCAAAGAAAATGAAAGGCATTGATTGCGATTCGTTACCCACCATTAGTGTATTCATAATACACAAATTATTTGGTTTTTGAAATACCGGTTTAGACGAATGGCAAGGGTCAAATTTTATCCTCATTTGAAAAAGGCCAGATTGGCGCCCATGCAATTCCACTCCGCATGACGTCACAGGGACCTAGTTTCTACACGAGAGGATAGGAGTTATACATCGTCTGAGGTTACCAATGCATGAATGAGGCACAGAGCTCAGGGAAACATGTCTTAATACTCACCTATTAAAACTGGCTAAGGTCGGAAAGTTTTCTCCGTTTGATAAGGTATTAATAAACCTTTTTTAAGCCAAGCGCTACCATTCAGCAAGGTACTCAGCTATCCGCTAGCATCCTGCGACGTATCAGCGCTAAGCCTCGCCTCAAGGTCACCTCACCGGGCGGGAGGGGGAACCAGAAATACGACGTACGGGGATATTTCCCGACATTCATACTTAAGCGTCGCGTTTTCGCGCGCTTGAAAATTTTCACTTTTCATTTAATCGCAAAAAATAGATGTTGTCGTTTAAAAATCTAAAACCGTGAAATATGTACTCCAGGAGTAATAATCTTTCGATTAAAGCAATAAAAAAATAATAGGAAACCACCCTATTGTACCGCAACCAGTGCACTACACGCAATAGTCATCCAGGGAGGATCGAGACATGATCCAATATATCAGCACAACGCATTGGTTTGAGCGGGCTTGACGCGTATACACGCCTGCATTGAAATGATAGTAAACACAAATAGAGGTGGATGAATTCTCTGAATTGGGAAGCAGGATCACTAGCGACGGGAGAAGCAAGCAGTGGTGCCGACTCCATGGGGCTTGAGGGGGCCCGAGCCCCCTCAAAAATTCGTTATGGGTGTGAGAAAAAAATGTGTCAGGCTTGTTGATTTTCCCCGGAGTGTCCAGATATCGAGATTTTAGTTATAAGGGTTCTAATGTTGATCATACCACTCTTCTAAAATGCTTAAAAAACTTAAAACTCACTACTAAAATTTCCCGGGGAATGATCCCCGTTTTGGGCCGCCCCAATATTTTTTATAAGTCGGCGTCCCTGGAAGCAAGAAATACATTATCAGTAGAATAGCCTAAGCGATGAGAACATTCCACCAAAAGAGAGACCTGTTTACTAGACCGTAGGCTCCTTTCCTGCGTTCTCGGATCTAAAAATATGTCATCACTTCTCTAAAAGTTGGTAACATCGATTTGTTTGACGCCGACGGGGCGCCTAATAAGGGACAAGTCGTCTCACTACGCTTCCTTTATTACCTTCTACCACCTTCCGATTTATATTATCATAGATAAACGACCTCCTAGCAGCATAAGCGGGATGAATTTTGCTGTATTCGAGGCGTGGGAGGGGGAGAAGCGAGCGGGGAGGGGAAGGGATCGGCCTGCGGCTCTGGTATCCGCGACGCTGCGTGGGCGTTGGAATATTTTCTTCGCGGGCGCGGACTCAAATTAGGCATTTTGTGGCTAACGGCTGCAGATACGTCAAAATGCACGAAATTTTTTTCCTAAATATCAGTAACTCGGCAAAATTTATAGGGCATGACCATTAGGCCGGCCCTTATTTTTCAGAATTGCGAAAAGTTATGTTTTCCTGGTCTCAAAATGATCCAAATGGTGTTTATATTCACGTGTTAAAATTTGGTTACTTTAAAATAACGGCAACCCGTGCCCCAAGGGCCCTAAGTACTAAGGACCCTCAATTGAGTTTTTTGGTGCCAAAAAAGCGCCATTTCTATGTGAAACGTAAAAGTGAAGGTCTATAGGACCGATTTTCTGTTTGTTTTAACCTATCTTTAAGCGTTTAGGAGATATCGTCCGTCGTAATGCAATCCCCCCCCTAGGGCGCCACCCCGCACCGCGGTACCGCTGAGGTATGTCCCACACCACTTACTAGAAACTTCCCCTCAACCCCCTCCCCTCCCTCGGCAAAGACTTTGCTCCTGATGACAAGATTTACATGGTAGTGGTACAGTATTGAATAGGTTGTTCCCCTTGTGTCATGATTAATGTTGTTAAAGCCTATAATGTCAATTTTAACCCTTCAACGCCGTCCTATGTACTGGATACCGACCCCTTAAACCTTGATTTTTGCCGCCATACGGCCGCAAACCATTCCAGCAGGCTTTGTTCCAAAGTGCTTTTTATGTACAAAATATTATAAACATGTGTTACAAATGTGTCTATGAATAATAAAGGAATGAAGGGAATGAGCAGGGCTTCCAGGGCTCCAACAGTAGATAGAAATATTCAAGGAAGAAGAAACGAGGCAGTCAGTTCACTGTGGATAGATAGAGATAGTTCTTGTGTATAGTGTGCAAAGGATAGGAAGTGCTAAGCTTTTTAGGATGTAAGGTGAAAAGTGGTGAAATAAATACTTTATCATGAACGTTCATTTTAAGAATAGACCAACAAGGAAAGGCATGTAATCAAGACTAAATCCAGGCATTGAACTGGTTTTAAAAGAAAGTGAAGAAATACTCGGCTCAATTTTACCGACAGTGAGAGAAGTACTGTGTGTTTTCTCTATCACCTAATGGGTTCGAAATTTGTAAGACTTAGTGCGAGAAAAACCGTGAGAAATACGTCTCATCCATAGTTTAAAACTAGAATTCCTGTTGTTACGGAAAATAAGGCGATTGAAAAGTTAGAAAAATGACGCAAAGAATGGATGAACGTGCAACGGCATAAAGAGAGCGCGAACTACAGTGGATATGAAGAGAAGAGAATCTTTCGTAACAAAACTTGATGATTTGCTTGACATTGCAAAGAGCGGTACCATTGCATTTCTGACGCGCGAGGAGGAAAGTGCAGTTAATCTCTCGGATAAATGTGCTTGGGCTGAAGAAATAAAGTTTTTACGCAAATAAAGGGAGAACGAAATGCAGTTATTGGTTGAATAGATTTCAATATATTCAAGAAGAAATGAAAAGATGTGTGATCTTGTTTTTTCTCGGCGAATATTTCTTATAAATATTTCTCGGGTTTCATCAAAAATCCAAACAAAGGTCTTTTTTTAGATGTGGTTCTCCGCTCCTTTTGTTGCATTAGCTCCCATCAGTGACCCGCAGTTCCTACAAAGAATTGTTAATTAGGAAAGTGTTAACCTGGACATAGCGAAAGCAGCACAAAAGAGGTTTTCAAACCACTTGTGGTACATGAGTGAGGAGTTGGTATGCCAGTCATTCTTTGACGGATCCATTTCTAGGTGTGAAAAAAACGTGATACGCCGTATGTGGTCTTGTGTAGGAAAATATCATCCACCGAAGAAGGCATTCTATAAACGTAAAGACATGAATAAGGTATCTATACCAAATTTGGTCACCACTAATTCGAGAAAGCTATTTAATGTATTGTAAATATGTATTGCATTCTTTGATGTGAACATGCGAGAATGTGATGAACATACAAGAACGATTTGCAAATTATTCGGGGTCATTAATTGGGAAATGATTGTGCAGCGAGAGGAGTGAAACTAATTCAAGATTTTTAGGCAGTCACGTTGAAGGAAGAGAGCTTTCAAAATTTATTTCTAACAATAAGTGTGACTTTTCATTGCAATACAACCCTTACGTGCGGAAAGGCACTTTAATTGCCAAATATGGGATGCCAGTGAAAAATTAGAAATACAATGACAATCTATTTTATTTTGGTTAATATACCGAAATTCATGGACAGAGTGAAAATAAATTGATCTCTTGGATTGGAAGTATTGTTATGGCAATTAAATTCTTTCTAACGTAAGCAAATTTCTTACGAGGCTAGATCTTGACAGCAGGAGCGAAGTCTTTGCCGAGGGAGGGGAGGGGGTTGAGGGGAAGTTTCTAGTAAGTGGTGCGGGACATACCTCAGCGGTACCGCGGTGCGGGGTGGCTCCCTAGGAGGGGATTGCATTACGACGGACGATATCTCCTAAACGCTTAAAGATAGGTTAAAACAAACAGAAAATCGGTCCTATAGGCCTTTACTTTTACGTTTCACATAGAAATGGCGCTTTTTTGGCACCAAAAAACTCAATTGAGGGTCCTTAGTACTTAGGGCCCTTGGGGCACGGGTTGCCGTTATTTTAAAGTAACCAAATTTTAACACGTGAATATAAACACCATTTGGATCATTTTGAGACCAGGAAAACATAACTTTTCGCAATTCTGAAAAATAAGGGCCGGCCTAATGACCATTAAATACTACATTTTTCGAATTTCGACCCTCCCCCCCCCTAAATTGCCTTTGAGCGAGGGTCAGGGGTTCACCTAGAGATCTCAAATTTTTCAGGTCTTATTTTTGATCGGTCCCACAACTTTTTTTCATTGGGCCAGATGGATTTGCAAAAAATCGATTTCCCCGATTCGCCCCACTGTTTACAGCGGGAAACTTGAATATGGAGGTAAAAAAACAATTTATGAGAACCTACATTAGGGCTATGCTCCTATACGGAAGTGAGGCATGAACATTGATAGCAGCGGAGAAAGCAAGGATAGAGTCCTTCAAAATGTGGAGCTACAGAAGAATGATGAGGATCTAATGGATCGACCAAGTTAGTAATGAGGAATACCTAAGAAGAGTAGGAAAGAAGAGAAGCCTCATGAAAACCTTGGTAAGACGACGGAATAACCTTATGAGCCATATCTTGGGATACGATGGCCCGATGAAGACTGTCGTCGAGGGACAAGTAGATGGTAAGAATAGAAAAGGAAGATCTCGAAAAAAGTACGCGGAACAGATAGCAATGGACGTGAAAGAGTTAAAATACGTGGGTGTGAAAAAATCAACTAATAGAAGAATCAAGTGAAGACCTGCGTCAAACCAATCTTAGGATTGTTTACCAGTGATAATGATGATTGAAATGATTCTACTTGACTTTCAGAGACTAACCGAAGAGCTATTTTATTTTGAATTAATGAAAGTTTATTAATGCTCCGATTTTCACCATTGGAGCAAATACAAACACATACAGCAATTTCTGCTAAAACAAAAAAATATACACCCGACACAGTCCTACAAGAGGGTCCAAAAATAACCGGACACAAAAAAAAATCAAAATTCAATTTTTGGTGTAACAAATGCTAGTACCTTCGAAGTACCCTCCATTTAAACTGATAAATTGAATGAAGCGTTATAAGATTATTACTCCTAGAGTACGTATTTTACGCTTTTAGATTTTTAAATGACGATATCTATTTTTTGCCATTAAATGAAAAGGTGAAAATTTCCAAGCGCGCGAAAACGCGAAGGCTAAGTATGAATGCTGGAAAAGCCCGTGTGACGTCATTTTGGTTCCGGCTGCCGCTGGGTGAGGCCACCTTTGTGCGAGGCTGTGAGCGCCGCTACGATGAAGGCTGTTAGCAGGTATCGCTTGGCTTAAATAAGGATTATTAATACCCTATCAAACGAAGGAAACTTTACGACCATAGGAAATTTTAATAGATGATTATTAAGAGATGTTTCCCTGAGCTCTGTGCCTCATGCATGTATTGGTAATCTCAGACAGTGGTGCAGCGAGGGGTGGTTTTGGGGGATAAACCCCCCCCCCCCAGAGCTCACAGAAATTTTTAAGTTAAATCTATTTTACTTAATTGGATTGATATTGCATATAGAATAGTGTGAGGATTAATAAAAATATCCCTCAGAAGGCCGTAAAAATCACCATTTTGCACCGTTTATCTTAATTTTTTCCGGTGGAAGGCCTCCGCACCTCCCGCTTACCCTGGCGGGTATGCAATACCCCCAAGCCCCCCAGTATTAGTTGCGCCTGAAACTCCCCCCTAGCCTTAATTCCTAGCTGCGCCCCTGATCTCAGACGATGTAAAACTCCTATCTACTCGTATATAATCTAGATCCCTGTGACGTCACGTGGATTGGCATCGCATGGGCGCCAATCTGGCCTTTTTCAAATGAGGTTTAAATTGACCATTAGCAATCATCTAAACTTGAGATATCTAAAACCATATAATTAGTATATTATGAATACACTAATGTTGGGTAACGAATCGAGGAAATCGAGATCGAACCTTCCATCCAAAGTTCCGAAGTTTCCATCGTTTCCATCCAAACTCGTTTATGCCACCCACAACGCAACAATACAACGTCAGTGTTCTTAGTTCTTAGCAACGGAGCAAGGGCCTATTGTTGTGCTGCTGGTTACATAATTTTAGGCGTTTTACTTGTACTTTCCGTCGCTAATATCTCGAAAAGTATTGAGCATTCGTGGCTGAAACTAAAACACCTCACGAGTATCCATTTTCTATCGCCTATTTGAATAAATCTAGTAGTGACACTTGAGGGACTTTCCTTTTAAGGCCGGAAAAATTGAAAGGCATGCCCTACTTTAAAACCATTATGGCGCCATAATGGCAACCCATTATGGCCATAATTCCTTGCCACAGTACGGCCACAGAATGGCCACATTGTGGCCATAATTGTTGTGTTGACTGAGATACCTATACAGTAGATTCCGGTTAATTGGGACATATTGGGACTTGTGCACTTTGCCCCAATTAAGCGGCTGCCCAAATTAGGCGAACTATCCTACATATGGGCATAAACAAACGTTGAAATGATAGAAAGAAGACTAAAGAATTATGTTTATAATGCAACATAAGTTTATTAAACTATTAATTTGATTAATAAATCAGTGAGTTTAGTTAATTTATTATCATTTTTAATAATTATAACAATTTAGTAAAAAATATTTTTCACAGCCTCGGGCGACACTGAATGAATGTCTTTCACTAAGTCCTAGATATTAAAGAAAGGTCCTATCCTCTAGCGGATAGTATAACAACAAGAGCTTTCAAAATAGGGCAAGAATAGGCACATTTGTGAAAAATAAGAGTAAATCAAAGGAGGAAAATATTTGAAAAATAGTATTCTGAAAATAAAAAAATTTAGATTCGTCGCGAGCAGTCTATGTCGCCGACTCATGGCCCAATAAAGCAGCATTCTGTCCCAATTAAGCGGAGAATACTCTGGGATATTCCTCTATTGGGTTCTGTTCTTCAAGATCTGCCCCAATCAAGCGGCTGCCCCAAGTAACTGGTGGACCCATTAAACGGAATCTACTGTATAGCCAATAATTTAAACAAAAAATGCAGTTATACATTTATAGGTTAATTACTTTCTCCTCGAAATAGACTAACATTAACTTGGAGCGGTAGCCTGAAGGTTACCATATATGACTCCTACCCGGAGGTCCTAAATTCAATACTCGGACGCGGCACTTTTTTTCATTATTCGTTCATACCTTTCATTTAACAAAAGCCTGCTGTTCATCATTATTTCCATGATTTTCAATGAAAATTCTATTTTTCTGCGAGAAAATCTTTTTCTGCAATGCGGAAGCATCAGTTGTTTTCCCATTTTTTTCACACGGGAGCCTAGTTTGGTCCCTTAGAAATAGGCTACCGCACCTAGTTGATTGTAACCTATTTCTAAGGGAATATAATGAACTTGTAAATGTTTCACTGCGTTTTTTGTTTAAACTTTTGTTTACATAACCCCATATGTGGGGTGATTCGTGGACAGCTCCCAATGGACTAAAGCATACAAAGTTTAATTGAAATCTGAGACCCACTTTTGTGACACTCCCCTTGTTAGATAGGGAATGTAGGGGATAATTAACACCAAGAGTAATTACCTAAATCATATGAGAGGTTAATGATAAAAAATTACTGTTTAATAATACTTTAATCAAACTTTTGATTGAATTTTCACAGACTTAAAGGAAAACTTAACATTTAAAACAAAATCACTTAAAACTTCTGCATAGAGAGAATGCTATGCTAAAAATTACTTCAACCACTTTAGCACATCTCATCAACCACGAACGTACATAATAATCACAACCTATGAACATAACTGTAGCACTATCTTTCATCAAAACTTGACACAGTGGTTAGTATTCAACATCAAACCACAACAAACATTACTGCTTAACAATCGCAAAAATTTAACACCAAAACATTTCACAAAAAAAGTTTGAAGTTTTCAACATATGAGGCTAACGAGCTTCCTACCTGAGAAATTACAGCATACCGAGTGCTAGAAATTTGAAACAGAGGAACAACTGGAACTTTGAAATGTGTGCATGAATGAGTTACTCACACAGCCAGACTATAAGACAGTTAAACATGGGATGGTTGTGATGACAACATGAAGAATTAGTGAGCAATATTAAAGACATGGTCCCATGTTTCCACTTTACAAGATCTATGTATTCCTAAATCATTTTAGTTCGCAATGCTATTTCAAATGCTTTGATTTCTACTTGCTCCCATTTTCCACACAGCTGTCTATATATTAATTATATTTCCAAAAAAATATCAACATATACCATGTGCATATCATTTTATATGAACATCTCCTACATTGATGATGATGTGCATATTAAGGTAATGAACTTGTGATGCAGTACTTAATGCCACAGAGTTGGATAACTTGCTTCATTAGGTCAACTATGGCCGTTCAGCTTTCTCTTCAATGAGAGTATCCATGGTAAAAATTCAAACAAATAGCACTAACAAAAATGTAAGCGTAATATGATTAAATATATTTTTAATAGCCCTATTTCTTTGAATTTTTACCACAGCAACTAAGACTTTTCAATAGAATTAGAAAATTTCAACAAACATACACATATCAAACAGCTCTTGATACAATGACAACGATTGGGAACAGACGACTTAGGTCTGAACACACAACATCGAAAATTTTGCAAATCTAGTAGACTTCTATGGAGGAGTAGAAAATTGGGAGGTAGATATGATGTTTCAAAGGTCATACAGTGCTCATTTAGCTTGCTTTACAGAGGTGATTGAGCTTTCAAACGCAGCAAACAGCAGTTTATTGATTACAGCTGCTCCACAGCCAACCACGATTATTACTAAACAACAACAAAAAAAAATGAGCCAATTGCACAGCAGAAGAAGCATCCATTTTCCAGATGAGCAGTTTTTTTAAAGGAAATGGCTGCCACCCTTTTCGAGTATGAAATGTCTCAAGGATAAGAACCAATGAGACACCCTACGACCAAGAGAACCACGATTTGTTCCGGGGAGTTGATGGGCTGGTGATGGCTGCTGATTCTCCACCCTCATTCGAGGAGAGAATGGCAGCACCGACCCCAACTTCGTCACCAGTGTGATCCAATGGCAGTTTTTCCTCTCCACCAACATCCCCTGGAGTAAAAAATACATTGGATGAATAAATTGATGTAGATGAATTGATTAGAAACGTTCACTTACAGTAAGAAAAGAAACAATATTCGTAAGATTCGTCATGGAGGTCAATATTGTTGACAAGAGACTGAAAGATTCTCAATTAAAAGATTTAAGAATATATTAGCAAAAAAAACACTTGGTGACTTCCGCAATTTATTTAAAAAATTACCACCAGTTTCAGCTATCAAGCCATATATATATATATATGTATAGGTGCAGATTTGGTAGATTAGTACATATGTATTTACAACCGTGATAATGGCTTGATAACAAAAACCGGTAGTAATTTTTTAAATAAATAGTGGAAGTCACTAAGTGTTTTTATTGCTACTATGGAGCCCTTCCACAAAACTCAAGCTTCAAGTTATGATTTAATTTAAGAAAAGATTGCCGACCTCGGTGGTGGCGGGGTTATGCCCTAGCTGCCACACAAGAGGTCACAGGTTCAAGTCCTGTATCCTGGTTAAGTTGCCCCAACCCAGGACATGAGTGTTCGTGTACGTTTCCTTGTTAAGTTATAAACCCTGATGTAAAAGGCCAATGGTGCTGTTTTCAGAGGTGGGACATTCCATTTCAAATCACCCAATATCAATAAAATTTAGGGATGGTCGGATCCAGATTCGGATCCTTGATTTTCAGAGCCGGATCTTTCGGATCGGATATTTCCGGATCCAAATGCATTTTCAAATTCCTGATGCTGAGATTCCCCCGATGATTGTTCAAATCTCTTGTGAAGAGTCACACTTTGTGCCAGTCGTATTTTGCTATTTTTTTTCCACGGCTGAAATTCTCCTACGTAACCTCTGCGAGAGCTTTCAAACAAAACGGTTCATGAGTAGGACAAGAATTGCATGCGACGGCGCATTCGAAGATAGAATCGGAACTCTTTCCACCCTAATGGGGGCGTTGCATTCACTGAAGCTATCATTTAAAATTTTGGATCCAGATCCTATGTCTTCCACGACTTTGGATCCAATGTATCTGATCTGACCATCCCCAATAAAATTTGTTGCCCAACATTTTTAATAATCCTGATTTAACCTTGAATCCACATTGAATCTAACAGTACCGCCATTTGTTGTAACCACTTTGTACTGCAGCTTACTCCCGCAAGTGCATTGTAGTTGCAACAGATGGCAGTCACGATGCTGACCATGCAAAATATTTCTATTTTAAACACATTTTCATTATAAATGTAATTTTAACGGTTTAAACAAAACTTATTGTTTGAGTAATTATTTAATCAAGCCCATGTGTGCTAACTTGCACTGCACGAGCCCTTGTTTGCACTGCAGGAAGCAGTGAATTTCAATAAAAATGCAAAGTGGCTGCATTTTTATTGAAATTCACTGCTCCAATATTCTAGAGTCTCATTGATAATTTTTTTGTGAGATATTTATATGTGTATAAAGACTATTCGGTAAAATTTTCACTTGTTTTCATTCAGTCCCTTTTTTGATATTAACCTGCAAAAATCGACGCTAAAAGACTTTCGGCATTGTTTGACAAGCTCTAGAAAAAAAAGGATCGCATTCTCAGTGTTAAAACTTATAGAGCAAGTAGTTCTTTAACAATTCAGCTCAGAAATAACATTTTATTAGTGAGTCTTGTTTCCTTCATAAAAATGTATGGCATTAAAAAGTCAGAATTGAAAAATTTTACCAGAGTTTTTAAGGAAAGATTTTGACTGACTGTATTTCATGATAGCAAAACTTTTAAAATGGTTAACAAAAGTTCTTTTCATGATAAACACACTGGTTTTTAAATTATTCTGATATCTTTTAAAATAGCTTCGAAATTAAACTTTTGGAAAAACACGCTTTTCATCAAAATTGGCCCAGCCGCCCTTATAAAAATGGCTGCCAAAAAAAAAAGTATGGTTTCTAAATTTTTTTCAAATGGTGTTTGTGATTGTTTACTTGTGGGGAACTATTGATTAAAAATCAGGATTATTAAAAATGTTGAGCAACATTGCCTGGGTGATTTGAAATGGATTGACCCAGGTGTTAGAATGAATGAATTAATTAATTAATTAAACAGCAAAAGTAGTAGCTAATACCAGGTAATACATATATGTATCTTAATTATCCTAAATGACAGTCTTGAGTAGAGTTATTAACTTAGGAAAGTCAATATCATGACCAGATCTACCACTAATTCACGCCTGGTGTTCTATCATTTAAACCACCAAGACATCAATAAGATTGGTGCAAATGACCTTAGTTGTCGAGGCACCCTAAAAACAAAATACTACTACTATCAATAAGATTTGATGTTTTCCCAGCTAATTATGTGGGTTAACTTTTCCTGAGACTCCCACCAGGTTAAAAAATCCCTTTCTGCTGACGTTTTTAGTTCCGACTCTGGGCTCATCCTAGGATTTCATTCAGGATGAGCCCCTAGTCAGAGCTCAAAACGTAGGTAGAAATGGAGTTTTTAACCCGGAAGGAATACTGAGTTTATCCACAACCAAGGCGTCATCTTCGTCTGCTGAGTTTTTTTTATGATAGGAAGAGATCCAGGTTCAAATCCCAGTCCAGGAAAATTATTTTTCCTCAGTGGAATTTTTAAACTTAATGTGAATTAATGGGCGACTCAGATAAGGTACACAGCTGACTAATCTATGTTCATTTCCTTGAATAATGAAGGGTAGTGCTTCAAGACTTCCCTTGAGGAAAAGCAATAGTGGAATCTATCAGTTCAGCTGCAACAAGAAAGTTGATAGGTACTTATGAACTTCACAAGTAACTGGTAATCTTTTGCTGGCTACTGGAGAAGATATTCTGGTAATTAGTCTAATCAATAAAAATTGCTAAATATGTATCTCATTCACTGATAAGCAGTTTTTCGTGGATCTAACAGAAAAATCTCATTAATTTAAGATTTTTATTTTATTAATTTGAATTAACTTCAGGCCCTAGCAGGTCATCCGACAAGAAACTGAGAAAAGTTGATCACTTTTTGAAAAATTAGACAGAAAACAGTGAAAAATTACTATCAACTGATAGATTTCATCAGTAACTAGAGAAAGCTCTTGTTTTGACAATAAAAAACAATAGATTACTGAAATATAAAAATACAAGACATAAATAACTACACGACTTACCAGTCCTATGTCAAAAATGATTAATAAAAAATGGATTCCACCACTACTTTTCCACAAAGGATATGATCCAAATTAAAATTTCTGTGGACCTCCATTTACATGTGGGCATCAACGCTTCATCCTAGAAGTGGTTTCACATTCTTGAGTAAGGACGATGAATTAGAATATTTTCAGATATTTATGTAAAACATGAAATTTTCTACAGCCTCACTTGAATATGGCTGTTAAAGTGGCATTTTCTCAGAAGTGGTTACATGTAATGGATATGGGCTGAAGAATATAAAAGATATTTTTTGATGTGGTTATTATCCAACGACGCTGAGATTCCCCTGATTATAGTTCAGTCTCTTAGGAGGAGTCACTCTATGTGCCTATCATAATTGCCTTAAAATTTTTCACGGCTGAAATTGTGTTACATAACCCATGCAAGGACTTTTAAACAAAAATAGTTTAAACAAAATAGTTAATGAGTTGGACAAGCATCGCAGTGCAACGGTGCATGCGAAGAGAGGATAGGAACTTTTGGGGTTCCCTTATGGGGCAGCTCAGCTGCATTCACTGAAGCATTAATTTAAAATTTCGGATCCACATCCGATGTCTTCAGCAAATTTGGATCTGAAGTATCAGGTGAAGGGTAATAACCACGGATATTTGGATCCAAAGTATATGATCTGACCACCCTCAGTAGCAACCAATCAATACAATGAAACTCCTACATATCTTAGTCAAAAAGAGGTAAAAGATCTTTCGAAGGTTAAGACATACCAGAGAAAAAAATACTGATACAGTGTGTATATATTTCGAGGGTAATAAGATAGAAGTTTTTCCGAAGAAGGCATAATTTAGCACATACTAACAATTTCCTAGAAATTCATAAAACATAGATTCCCAGGAATATCATTTCCCCAGATGTCCCAGAGATCCCAGGTATTATTTTGAGAAAACTGTTTTCACTTTTCCAAATCGTGAGTATAAGCAGCTCTTTAAGAATAGAGCATTTTTCTAAAAACATTGCTTCATGACCATTTTCATGACTTGTCATCCTAATCCATTGCTAGGCAATATATTTTCCCGTGCACGAGAACTACATACGTAGTAATAAACACAAAAAATTATATGATTAAGGTTATATAAAGCATATCAATAACAAGAAAATTATTGACGAGAAAACATGTACAGATGGTATGTGTATTTGATACCATTCATTTTATAAGGCAGAGATTGTGAAAATAATCATAAAATGTCGCTCTGCTCCTCGATAACAGTGGAGAGGTAAAGACCCTCGATTAATGCTAAAAAAATTTAACACAATCAGAACTTCCACAGCCTAGTCCACTCATTCTTGTAACTGCCACCATAATGTTAAAGACAAATTAAAATTGTTAATCTTGTAACACTTACATGACTCCAGGATGCATGCTCAATATTTATATTTATTTTTTACTTCTTAAATATTAGAGCTCAATAGCCATAGAAGGCATATATAACAGAGCGCCAATACAAGCTACAAAAATATACCTCTACCAACCTCCACCAATATACGTATACAAGCCAGCACAGTATTCATTTGACAAATCTCACAAATATTTAATTACAAGTACAAATTAGTCGGAAAAAAGTTCATAACCCAGTAATAAAGGCAAAAGTTGTGTTAAATCTTCAATGTGAAAGCACTAAACATCTTATAAATCATAATCTGAGTTCATGCCTTGCAAACCAACTCTGACTCACATGAGAAAAAAAGAAAGCAAAATTTTAGCTTTACCCTGGTTTAAATTACAAAAAGCTAAAGATAATATAATTTGATCTCTAATTAGCTCTAAAAGGTCTTTAAACATGCCTTCAAAAGATGAGAAGCACACATTTTTGGGATACCTCACTTGCACAGTTCTCTAAGTAGACAAACTGAAGGAAAAAATTTGTCTCCTCTTTGTAGTGCATACCGAAAATATGACTAGAATTCATGATTTATCAATGTTAAACATGCACACAAAAATAATTTCATCCCACACCCAAGGACAGGTTAACCAGGTGATTGTGTAGACTAAAACGATACAGAAAGATTGAGTATGATGGATAAATTGAACAATCAAAGCAAAAGAAAATTAATGATTACAACCACAGAAATACCCAAGATCAAATACACAACTCCATAAAATTTCATGATGAGCATAAGTATATACAAAAAATCCTCAGGGCTGGATAGCTGCTAGACATGACCAAAAGATATTAAGGTTGACGATCACATAAAAATAACAAAATACATACCACAAAAATTTCTGTTGATGCAAAAAAATATACCAAAGGCACCGACAGAGAATGAACAGAACACTAGATCACTTTGACCACACATTACCATTCAGTAAACTAAATATAAAGGATTACCACAAAAATCACCACACGGAGCCCATAACTAGTTTGAAGAAAATTTAATGTGTAAACTAAGGACAAAGACTTTATTCACAATTATCACAGTCTTAACTCCAATTATAGGATACTCAGTGAGATCTTGCATTATGGCTGACTGAGTTAAGGCCCAAAAATGTGTACTTTCATAACATTTTTTAACTTTAGGGAATATATAGAAGTTATATGAGGCCAGGTCATGAATAGGCAGCAGTTGGAAAAGCAATATTTTTAGTTAAATATTCTGCTACCTGCACTAGGAAGTAAAGGTCTAAAAATCAATGGATTTCCTATGAGGTTTCTTGTTTGTATAATCAGTAATTTTTGTTATGCTCCTGATAAACAGGTTTCCATTGACCAAATGAGAGGGCCTTGCCGCATCTAGCCCCCAGATCACTGTGCAGCCCCTGGCTAACAGAGAAGTGTGTCACCGTACCCTTTCGGGAAACGATACAGCAGAATATGGACCAGCATTTTGCAGTTAAATTTTCAATCAAAATGGTTGAAAATGGTGTGAAAGCACTAAAAATGCTAACAACTTCAGGGAGGACTTAATAAAACAGAGCATAAATTTTTGAATTTCACAAGAGAGGTCTAAAAGTTGTTCACATTGAAGCTTTGCAAGGAATCAAAGCAGACACATTGAAAAAGGGGAATGAAGTCAGGAGGGGAGAGCTACAAAATTTTTTAAAGAGATTTTTTAAGTTTATGCTCAAAAGATTATTTAAAAAAACTAATGGACTATGGAAAAAAGCTATAGGAAATTTGTAGAAAATGGACTGGAAATAAATGAGTAGATGAGTAAACCTGAACTGCAATCCCTCCACCTTTTGCAAAAATTGCTTTAAGTGAATCTATGCTCCTTATTTTATTTATCATTAAGTATTTGACAATTTTTTTCTTAATACACATTTTTATAAAAAAAATTGTAAAAAGTAACAAAAAATATGAATGTAAAAGGTGCCAAAAAAGGTAATAAAGGTTGATTTGAGTATTTTTACACCCAAATAATTATAATGCATAAAAATTTTGTTCTTACTACAATGCACTCGTACAAAAATCAGCACTAATAATCACTAGGAAATTTACTCATAGTTCACAATAAATTGGCTGGCGGTCGAAAAGTTAAGAGAGGCCCAGAAAAGAATGTAGGCATTTATCCAACACCTCCCAAGTATTGAAGCATGGATTTACAGATTAGGGATGCTCGCCTATAAGTACATTAGTAAACACAGAATAAGTTCTCCCATTCACTAGGAATCAAATCTTCAAAAAATGGTTATTTACGATGATGCATGGGTGATTGTTAGTTTTTCCTCTTCCACCTAATAAGAGAGACAATCTTTAGATACCTCACGGAGGTGACTCCACAAGCACTTCACCCAACAGCACTTCGTAGATGGTTTACTGGTGCATTTGCAGTCTTTTCCCAGTGCCTGAAATTTCATTTACATCCAAGCAAATTGAGACACATATTAAGAGGTACTCATATCAAAAACAATTTCTTACCCATTTCCTCACAACCAGTGAAAAGTATGAACTCCATTTGAAAAGATCAATATCCCAATCTAAATGAGCTATCTTTTGCATGGTATACAGTGGAACTTGGTTAGTACGTTCCTCCTTAGCATGGCGATTTCTCTTGGTCCCAGTACCATCCAAGCAAAATACAGGTAAAACTATTTGGTAACTACGTTTTAAATAGTAGTGCTTTCCTGGGTAGTACGCTCATTTAATTGCCATGATGCAACCCGCACGTTGTTTCCGAGAATTTTCTGAGAGTGTAAATCTCCTAATTCACTAGTTGTTTTATTATAATCAGCCATTGGCCTTCTTAAATTCATCCCACATCTCTCTTTTTACGATCATGATGCATCCAAATGCATTTCTCAACACGCAGAGTACGTGCGTCATCACTTGACTAGGGTTGCGGGAGCAGACGATTCTTTGGATCTCCACACGAAACTTAACGCAAAAATACTTGATCTTGGTAAAAGAAATAGAAAACAGACTACATTGGACAATTTTTTTAAAGAGAAAATAAACTGCAGAAAATAAAAATCTGCACATAATAATCTTTAAATGTCTTATTAATTGTCATATAATGAATGTGTACGGCTGTTGCGGGAATTTATGGTAAAGAAAATGTAGCCCAATTTTTGTGATTTTTTTAAAACAACCGATTGACATACTCAGGGTTATCATCATATTCTACGAGTAATCTGTGAGAAAGAAGAAATGATTTAGCTTAACTTGTCCTCTTAATTCATACACGTAAATCATGGGAGAATGATGCTGTTTTTATGTACATAATTGTCTCTGGGAAATCTACGAAAACATTGTAATTTTCATTCACATGGTATTGTTTTGGCAATTTGGTGCTAATTTTCTTGATTTTAAATGTGAAGTGAATTCAGGAAGGTGATCCTACAAGAACTTTGGAAAGTAATTATAACCATGATGACTTTTCCACCGATTGCAATTAGGCCAATTTCTTTATTTACTTCCCTGGTTACCAGGTCTTCCTGGGTAGCACGTTCATTTTTTTGTGGTCCCTTCGGAAACGAAAGAAAGAAAATGTACCAAAGAAGTTCTACTGTACACCCATGTCTCGTATAGCGCAATTTCGATTAGCGCAATTTCGATATAGCGCAAATTCGTTCCTCGGGGAAACATTGCAACGCAGTGTAGCCTAATCACATATCTTAAACGCTCTCGTGATAAAACGTGAACTTCGCTAAGTACACACGAAATTTCTATCAATTTACGCATATTAATATTATTTCTTGCCTCAAATCTTCTTTTTTGTTCATATATTAATCGAAATTCATTGCTGTGCAATTGCCAAAAGTATTACTCGTCATTGGGTCCAGATAGCCGGCCTACCGAAGTAATTTATCTCGTCTCCTAAACAGAATGATAATAAATAATTTAGATCGTTAATTAAGCGTGGGGCTAGTGGAAATGAGTTTTTTTTTCAGCAATACGATTTGAGACGTATTTTTGCCGTCGTAGGTTACCGGGCGATTGACTTCCAGGTAGAGTGTCTACGCTAAAGCCTTCAAGGTCATCGGTATTCACGGGGGAGAAATGGAGCGGTGGCCGAGTTGCGCATGAATAGCATCGACACATAAAAGGGTCCGCTATAGAGTCTCAAACACAATGGCTTCGTTCCCTCCCCGCAGTCTTAGGCCTTCTGCGTCTCAGGAATACAGTTCAGCAGAAGAAGGTGATTTAGATAGAGCCATACAGAGTAAAAACCAAGAGAATATGGCAAAAAATAGGAATGCGTGTAGAAAAATCAAGAATTTATCAAGAAAAACCATAAACCTAGAAGAGGACTTGAGAGAGGTCAATTGCTTTGAAAATGGAGAGCGTCAAAGCGATATTGCGCAGAAGTTTAAACTCACGATGCCTTATTATGAATAAAGACGAAGCTAAAATATCAGTGACCTCAGCCGCACTAACTTCAACCAAGCGGTCTACACAAACGGAAAGTTCATGGTGAATCAGTACAAAAAGACGAGAGTGGTAATCGCTCCGAGACATTTAGTGAAAGCTCTGGTTGGTTCCAAAATTTAAACGGCAAGCAGGTATTTTCAGTGCGGCGATATCAGGTGAATCTGCAAGTGTTGATAGCGCAGCCACCACAACATTTTCTAATGAACTCCAAGCTGTTATTGAAAGTGGCTCCTTTCCCCCTCAACTAGATCTAGTGTTGACGAGACGATATTCTTTTGGAAAAGAATGCATTCTCGTTCATTCATTTTCAGGGAAGGAAAACCTGGGTCAGCTTTCAAGGCATTTAAAGACTTTCACGTAGCTGCTAATGACTCGGAGGACTTCAAATTAAAATGATTTATCATTCATAAACTCCGCTGGATATGAAATGGCATTTAAAGTAGCATTTTCCTGTCATTTCGATGAGCGACAAAAGGGCCTGGGTGACACAATAGTTGTTTTTAGACTAGTTTGAAAAATCGTCAACTGCCGGCAACGCATTACGATCCCCTGAGATAGCAGATGTTAGCCCACCCGCACGACAGGATGGAATTTCGAAAGCACGTAAGAATTTTTTTTAACGTGAATAAAAGTCTTTGAATGCGTGAATACTATCTTTAAAGATGTGTTAAACTATAAATATTTATAGAAATAACTTTTTCTAAGGCTTTTTATGGGAATATAGATGTTTTAGAAGAAATTCAATACCCAAGATCTATGCTACCAGGAACGCATCCCTATCTTCCCTATGTTAAAACGCTCTCGTATAACGCAAATTCGTATAGCGCAAAGACCCCAAGGAACGCATCCCTTGCGCTATACGAGACATGGGTGTACTACCTATATCTAAATTTTACAGCATTGACAGCTTCAAACAATGATTACACATTACACAAGAGAATATGTATGCATTTGGACAGGATATATGTATATCTTTAGATAATTTCAAATTGTCAACTGTGGTGATACATGATAATTTTTAAATTATAATTTAATCTTCTCCTTTTTTAACAGTAACACACGCTTCTATTGCATTCTTCCCATGCTGCTACATTTCTCATAAATTCTGTGCATATTTTTTTTCAAATATATTTTGGCCAAAACTCTTCATATAAAAAATGAGGTATTAATAATAATGATAATGTAACATAACAGTAAAGTACAACAACGAGTCCAGTAATCAGGAAAATATCAGGAATTTCTCATACTAATATAGAGGCTTAAAGAAATCAAGAATT
Organism: Ischnura elegans; assembly: GCF_921293095.1. Classification (NCBI taxonomy): domain Eukaryota; kingdom Metazoa; phylum Arthropoda; class Insecta; order Odonata; family Coenagrionidae; genus Ischnura; species Ischnura elegans. The sequence continues at coordinate 33,131,581 of NC_060257.1, read as the reverse complement.
TCCCGAAATAATCTGAAGTCCAGAAATGGTAAGTATGGTATGGTAATGTTATTTTCCACCTATTAACGTATGAGCTTCTGATACATCATTATATTTTTGTTGGACTTTTTCACAAACTTTTTTTTATAGAGTGACTTAAAACAAATCTCTATTACATATGCATATTATCTTTTAAGTCTACATATTTACTTATCCCATTGTTCAAATGACAACACAATTTCAAAATAAATTCAAATGGACTGGAAATTGAAGAACAGACTCTCCAATTTGTGTATAAAATACAATAATGAAAACATTTTTGCCTTTAAAAGTATCAAAAACTTCAGGACTTCCGTTTTCACATATTAGTAGACACCAAAAATAAACAACTAAAACATTTAACAAATACAAACTACAAGAAATGGCATAAATGTGTATCAATAAAATCTGTTTCATTAAAGCCACCTCCTTGTCTAATAATCATGTATTAAAAAATCAAATTTGTGAGTGGAACCGCAAGAATACTATTTTTTTTTAATAATGTTGGTGACAGATTTTAAGTATTGACATCAAAATACATATATAGTGTCAGCTGACACACTGACTAAGCACAACAATTGCAACGATTTGATAAAATTTATAATGAAACCCTTCAGCTGCCATGATCTCTTTTTATCTACCTATATTCAAGGAGAAGTACCTGGAATTCTTACAGGAGCTGGCCACATTTAAGTTCAAATAACCCATGTTTTGTCCTCTTAAAGGTCTAGGCAAGCTACATTAAGAATATTCAATTGCGGTTACATATATTAAATATATATGGGTATGTCTCTTTAGAAACACAATCCTGATGAATAAAATATTTCGGCCATCATTCATCGACTTCTAGAGTGTGACAGTCAGACAGGATATAGCTTTCATTTGGGGTCAAAACCAAAATATTCACTAAACCCACTCAGTGATTCAACTAAAAGATTGGAATTTACAGGTGAGGGTAGAGCTCACCCCAGACTAAGCCACAGGCAAGTGGCTTCTGCACATTCATGGGGGTCCTTTCCCTGAGCCACCTCGGACTTCAAGGATTTCATGTAGGGAGTGTCTACAAGCTTCATCCAGATTTAAACTCAGAACCCCTCAGTCAGCAGCCGAATGCCCTAATTTCTGGACTAACACATTTTATTCACTATGTAAAGCGTACAGAGAAAATAGGGTGGTTTCCTATTGTTTTTTTATTGCCTAAATCAAAAGACAATTACTCCTGGAGTATATATTTCATGCTTTTAGATTTTCAAATGACGATATCTATTTTTCGCGATCAAATGAAAAGTGAAAATTTTCAAGCGCGCGAAAACGCGATGGCGTATGAATGTTGGGAAAAGTCCGTGTGATGTCATTCTGGTTCCTACTGCCGCAAGTGAGGTGACCTTGGGGCGAGGCTGCGATTTCAATTGCGGTTGAAATTGACCATTGCCATTCGTCTAAACTGGGATTTATAAAACCAAATAATTTCTATATTATGAATACACTAATGGTGGGTAACGAATCGCAATCAATGCCTTTCGTTTTCTTTGATGAAGGAAACTACCCTGTTATTGATCATCTCGAAGCTTTAATTCATATCACCATGTAACTCTGCTTCCCTCCACTGATGGTACGAGAGACAATTTTATTTAGCTATTGTTCCCTTCCATCAAAGCTAGCTTCAGGTTAAGGTCCATGCCACAAAGTGGTATTTTTTTATTGATCTATAAATTCATTTTTGCAGGCTATCATATATCTGATAATTTACCACAGTTATGCGTAAAAGCCTCAGTATAAGTCAGCCATGGGTGAGCATTTAACAACTCCCTTAATTGAATACATAAGTTCCATATCCTGGCAAATTTATGAGAAGGATTACCCATAGTAAATGAACAAATCTGAAGATAGATCATAGAAAAACAAAATAACTTTACATACTCAATGCAACATGTCCTCAATACGTGTTAGACAATAGTGCACAACAAAGTAAATACTTTTCATGCTAATTTAACAAGGAGTACATTGTTTCACCAATGAAGTATCCATAATAGTAAAACAAATAAAAAAATACACTCGGGTTTAAACAAGAAAGGAACATTAAATGAAAGCTACTGAAAAAACACTGGACAATCACATAACCACCACACATCAAACTCACAAACTGTACAAATCTATGAGCATAAAAAAAAGAAATTTTTTACACTGAATATCATTACATGGATTTAGCTTAGTCAGTATCACAGAAACATGTGGATAAAAGGAAGTAATTCCGATGAGAAATCTTGAACGAATTGGTAGACGCATCACATCTTATGATTTCACGATGTGCAGTACCCGACACAAAAATCTTACCACCACAGTACTGAATCCTTATTTGAATACTACAGTGAAACCTCGTTCTACGTCACCCCGTTTAACGTCATTTCGCATTTTTAGACCGTCACTCGTTTATCGCACCTTCGCTTCGCGGTAATGTCAAGGCTTTTAAATTTCGCGCGAGAAAAAAATGCAAAGCGGCGGGCGTTGTGGGTTGTTCGTTTTGTGGGCGGTAATACCGTCAGTCTAAACGAAGTGTAAAACGGTGTGTTTATTGTTAATTGCGATAACGGTTTTAGCAAATTTTCTGCAAAATGAATTCTTAGGCAGGTGCGCAATGTTTTACTTGACATAATGGTTTTCAGGAACCTAAAAAGTGATTTCAAGGAATTTTTCCGTGCAGAACTCGGAGCTTTTGTCGTCACTTTTTTCGCCGTGTTCACAATAATTTTGGTTCCTGTAACTGCGACGATGTATCAGCGATGATGATGCCCAGGCGACGCTCGCCCGGTCGACCACCATAGCGTAGCCGAAAAGCAAACGCGGGAAGATACAAAAATGGAGAAGGATTTACGTCAGTGCTGCTATTGTCGTCGATGAAGACAGGAACTCGTATTTATACCATAGTTTGGCATTCCCATCGTAAAAAATGCCCCAGATATGATACGCTAAAATTTTTTCGCGTAGGAATTGTGAGGTCTAGGAGCCGATATTCACTTTTAACATTGTTTCTTATGGGATATTATGTTTCGATTAACGTCACTTCGTTTATCGTCACATTTTTCAGGAACGGTAAGTGACGTTAAACGAGGATTCACTGTATTAGAAATAACTCATTTTTTACTTGCTTATATGTACTACTACTTACAATACATTAACACACATACACATATGTAAGGGAATAGATGTACGATCGATAGAAAGAGCAATGAAGCCCACATAGAAAAAAGGAAATACATATCCTCCATGAAGGTGAAATATCCTCCTGAGAGAGGCATTTGGGCTTACCGCAATCCATAAATTATCAATGAGGAATCTAGCGATAAATCACAGCTTCGCAAACTTACACAACTAATTTTTGCTAAAGCTAATTGAGAGAAGCATTGATCCAACAACCCAACCCTCAGGAAATAATACAATAGCCAGCCTTTTACTTTTTTTCCTTCACAGCCACTTTCCTTTGCCGCCAAGGATTGAACAGTTTTTGTTCAACTCATGGGCAGAGGGGAGGAATGGGGGAGGGGCCCCAACTTGTTCAGGGCTACCAATTTATAAAAAAAAAAATCGCAGCTCAAAATGTCTTCCTCTAAAGACTTCAAAACTCATTTCATCACCCCGGAAGAAGGCCATCACTCAATGCTCAGAGCGTTTGTTTTTCTTTTCAGCTGGGGTGTCCTTCAGCGAACTTTGGTGATAATTTGGGACATGAAAAAAGTTTGCCTTCTTGGTGGTAAGATTTCTCTGTGAGGGACTTAGTACAGGACTGTGTACATTAGTGTAAGCTTTTTCAAGTCTATATCAGCTAAGGGCGATTTTGAAAGTACCAATTATCATGTTAACTTAATTTCCAGTTCACCTGATGGAATAGAACATTTTCATGCAGCAATTTATTAATTATACAGGGTGTTTTAGGAGAAATCTGCAATACTTATGGAGGTAGTATGGTAGGCTATTTTAAGCATAAGCATTTTTCGTCCATAAACATGAGGTCGCAGCTTCTTAGTTACTAAACTATGGCAATGCAAATTTTTTTGCACTTTGCAGTTATAAATATGGTTTTTCTTGGGTGTCCAGCCTTTTCAACATTTTATTTTATACTCTGGATTTTTAAGGGCATTAGATACTTAAGGTTGAATGAAAATGTGCGATTTTAATTGTTAAAAACAATCTTTGAGCTTAATTATACGAGAGCTTTGAGCAAGTATCACCAGTAAGATTAAGCAATCTCACCCATTTTGAAATTAATTGTTTCACACAAATCGCACATTTTTGTTTAACCTCAATTATTTTAGGTTCTTAAAAATTCCAAGTATTAAATAAAATTTTGAAACAACTGGATACCCAAGAAAACCGTTTTTGTGGTAACTGCAAAGTGCATCCAAAAAAATGCTTGCATTGTCATAGCTCAGTAACAAAGGAGTCGCATTCCCATATTTATAGGACTAAAAATCCTTAAAATTGTCTACCCTACCACCTCCTGAAGGATCGCAGATACCTCCTGAACCAACCTGTATATTTCTTCATAGGAGAAGACATCTAGCAATCATTAAGGCATTAACAACTTTGAAACTATGGGTACTATTGGATATTTGATGCTCATTTTTGTAAACACAGCAATGACTGCTAGATGTCTCCTCGGTTGGAAGTAGTTTGTAAATTGTAAAATGAGATTGTTGTCCCACATAATCAAGAGAGCTAAACTCAGTGAGAAAGTGAAGGTCAAGTTAACTAGATTATTGGCACTTTCAAAAACGGCCTCTGACCAAAGAAAATATAGGGAACAGATAGAAATGATTCCTGTGTAGAACTCACCTTCAACTCCTTTTTGTTCCGCAGCCTTTTCTCCTTCAGTCTCTGGCTTTGCTTTTCCCTGCGCCACTTTCTCGTTTGTCTTGCCAATCATTTCTGCCTCATAGGCCCTTACTGCACTCAGGTCCATTCCAATCCACTCATCCACCCATGCAAAAGCTTGCCTGTGGCCCAGGAGAAGCACATCTCGAACACACTTAAAAGAGCCAAAAGACAAATTATAGCATTCTTTGTCAATTATCACCACACTATCAAACCTAAATTGGCTATAAATACAGTTGAGGACCTCAAATCTGGAAAGCTTGGGACCAAAGGTTTTCTGGATTTCTGGTCTTCATGGTATTAATTAATTTATGAATGCGTTCAGGCTCTTGTGCTCAGGGATACCAACTTATAAAAAATATTGGGGGGGCCCAAACCGGGGATGCTGCCCCGGGCAATTTAATAAGCAGCGAGTTTAAAGTTTTTTAAGCATTTTAGAAGAGTCATATGATCAACATTAAAACCCTGATAACTCGAATCTTGATATCTGGACACTCCGGGGAAAATCGAAAAGCCTGAAACATTTTTTCCTCACACCCATAACGAATTGTTGAGGGGGCTCAGGCCCCCTCTGGCCCCATGGAGTCGGTGCCACTGCTTGTGCTTAATATTTGAGATCCCTATGTGTCCCTGCCTAGGTTGTTAGTGCATGTTCATAGCGTGTGCTAACTTCCTACTCCTCCCAGAACAAGGCTTGGAGAGTGGTGCCATGTGGGAACAAGTGAAAACACTACGCAGAGGAATTTTCAAACGTCCCTGATTTCTGGTTCTGGAGGTCCTCAACTGTATTTCATTTTATGATGTTTCCAAAGCCATACCATGCCAATGCGATGAAAATAATGATACCAGAGGTGTGACTCTGTAAATATTCAGCACTATGCATATATGTAGTTCACTGCTACTTCCTTGAATTAATGAATGCCAAATTCTACATGGTAGTCGAAGGGGTGTAGAATTAGTGTTTCTGAAGAAAGGAGAGTTCAAATGCCAATTTTAGCAGGAAATGTCAAACATCAAACATAGGCTTACATTGTCAACCTATACCAAACACAAGGTCATTAAATCACGTCCTCAGATATCACTTGACAGAAACCCATAGAACTCTAGAAATTACATACTAAGCAGTAAGAAAGGAATAAATGCAAACAATGAATCAGGAATCATCCACAAAAAGGTCTTGGAGAAGAACAAAAAATCAGCAAAGTGTTTACTAGTTGCTACAAATCTTAAAATGGAGGTAAGTCATCCCTAAATCTTCTATTCGTCTTCCACCTCTTGAATTTTACTTCAAAGATTGTGTGATGATTGACGACACCAGTTATTCTCCAAGAGTAGCTACACCTAGTTTTCTGAGAATGTTTTTCATTGACAACTCTTGCCCCTTTCAACTATATTCTCGATGAGAAGTCCATCATTAGCCAAATATGTATTTACCCAGTCTGCCAATTTCCACTTTTAAAACAGGAGGCTCAATATTTTTCCCCTGGTTCACCTGAAGGTCCTTTCTTTAATTATTTCAAAGGTCAGTTTCCAACAAGGAACAGTGAAAAACAGAGGAAGTGATCCTCCTGATATGTCTTCCATGGTGAGAGAGAGTCTCTGTTAAAAACTAATTTGGCGGTCATTAAGCCGGAGCAACAGAAAACATCAAGCTGCCAAAATTCTAGAACACTTTCTGTTAAATAGACTGGAATTCCAGATTACATCTTGTATCTTTATTTACTTGCCTTTAATGATGGCATGATGATGATTTTTGGAGTACCACCTACACCTCACTATTACAGAATAAAATTGAAAAAATGTTTCGTCATTCATCTTAACTCATCCTGGATACCGAAAGAAAAGAAAAAAATCTTCCTGAAACCCCACATCTACTCTCAAACCTTCCCCTCTCATTCCAATATAGTTATATAAACTCCATGGGCAATAAAGGCAGATAATTAGCCCTTACAAGGTCTCCAACATCAAGGATGAAATGATGGCTTTTAAATACTTGACGTGGGAATCAAATAAAAAGGAACATTGCTGGATATCCATGGACCATGAAATGTTTGACCAACTGATAATAATACAGTAAACTCTTGATTTTACGAAGTCAGTGGGACCGGAAAATTGGCACTTCGTAAAATCGAGTTTCGTAAATTCAAACCTTTTTCATAAGTCACGAAAAAAATGTTCGCTTTTGTTTCCTCCGCCGTTTTTTGTCTTTAGTGGTCTTATTTAAATGTTTTCGGTGGTTATTCTCGGTATAATTCATAGAAAAGGCTTTTTGCTATCGATTTATGATGTGAAAAATCGTTAAATAATTAGACCACCATAAAATTCCCATTTCTTGTTCATACTTCAACATCAACGATCGCTAAAGAAATTCCCGACCAGTTTAGAAAACGTAATCAAATAATGAAATGCAATGTTTATTATAAGAATAAACAGTAATAAATTTGTGGTTAGGAGCCAATAGCTACTATTAAGTATGCAAAAGATAGATATTTGTTTCTGACACCCACAGAATTTTAGCGGCAGCCGGCCTAACCGCCATTTATGTCGCCCTCTATCGCTCAGTGACGAGAAAAAAAGAAAAACAAGGGTCTTAGCCCGTTTCCAAAATAACCTTCGTAAGTTAATATTTCGAGTTACTTCGTATTTTCAGCAGAATGTGCTCTATTTTCACTGAGATTCAATTACGATCATAAATAACGTAGGATGTGATTATCTTCTGGCGAATATTTGAAGTAAATTCTGTTTGAAATCTCCGTCCGACTACTGTGTTCCATCATCTTCGCAGACGTTGCCATAAAAGACTTAATTCTTCATCAGGACTGTATTCTTCATACCGGGTGTGAGGTGACCTGTTCATATAGTATGTTTCTCTCCTTTTATGCCGACAGGAGCAAGGTTCCAACCGGAAAACGACAGGAGAAACATCTTACAGTATCGGAGAAATATAGATAGAAACGTTATTATCCACATTGATTGTTTTCCTACAAGAGACGTTTTATCATTTCTCAACGTGGTTAAGTATTGGTTCGCTAGCGTGAATTCCCAAAAAATGACACGCAAAAACATGTACCGTCACCTCATTTAGTTTTCGTGTTCCTTTCTCCGCCGTATTGAAAGTTAGGCAAAGGATCATTGACATAGAGAAAAGATTTTCTTAGTTTTAGCACTAAAAAATAGTCGCGCCATAATCGTAAATAAATATAGTGAGGAAAGAGCAAAGAAATTAATTTCAATTGAAAAGTCAGCTGAGAAGAAGAGAGACAATTATAAGCGCGGCACCATTTTCCCGATAGTGGAAGATTCTTCTTCCGCCTCTCTCCGGTTAATAACTTCCCCCCGTTGCAGGTAAAGATGAACCATGCCTTTCTCCACAATCGGGGAACGTTCCCAGTGGGTGGGGTGAATAATAGTGGGATGGGGATTGCCTGAGGGAAGAAGTGTGGTCAGCACAAGGACTGGTGAAGGGGGCAGGACAAAGAAGGGTGGGGAAATGGCCTTCAGCTCTGCCTCAGTCTACTTTTGGTTGGCCGTATTTTTTTTGCGACGCACACAAGCTCAGTCTCTTTAGGGAGGGAGTGAATGGGAAATGCTGGGGAAGGAGGGGTTTGGGATGCGTAAGGTGGGGATCAGCAAGATCAGCCAAAGGCGGCAGGAGGGAAGGGACGGCTTTGGTAAGACAGAACCCCAGCATGGGATAACGGGGAAGCGCGTGAGAAGAAAGTTCATGGTTAGACTTGGAAGTGCGTCTTCATTACGAGAAGCCTGAAATATAAATTGGCGGTAAATAGAGCCCAGTACTTAAGATATTTAAGTTGTTCATTCACAAAGGCCAATATATACACGAAAAGATATTATGGCGCGGATTGCATGTATCAACGTCCATTTCGGGATGTTATTAATTTCTGTTCCCATTTATAAAAGTAGCAAATAGATTTGAAAGAATGATAATCATGAATAAAAATATCTAAATCGATATCCAAACGCACATGAGCAAAATAGATGAATGTGTACATACCGATCCATCGCAAGTAATACCGCTCAAGCTTCTTCCGGTATAGGACTTTAAATCCTGGATAATGCCTTGGTCCAAGGGCTGGGACTTGCTAGTCGAGTTCGGGGGTAAAAAGAGGACTCGAACATTAGCCAATTTTAGATCTTCCACGTATTTATGAACGGTGGCATTATCCATTATTAAAACAATTTTGCTGTTCTCTCCAGCAATTTTTCTCTGTAGACGTATAACCGTTTGCTGAAAATTTTCTCGGGTCATCCAGCTGTTTTTATTTGCATGGTAAAAAACGGGGAGGGCTTCCAATTTTACATGTTTTAAGCACCGTGGCCTTTCAAATTTCCCAATGACAACGGGCTTATTTTGTCCGTGCCCGTTTGGTTGACGCACAGCCCCACAGTAACACGCACTTTACTCTTTTCCCCCCCATGGCACCTTTGCCCTTTGAAACCCAGGGTTGCGTCAGGTAATGCATTAAAAAATAGCCCAGTTTCAGGGGCCAGCGAGGGTGAGCTCGTCGAGGAAAGGGTCCCGGATTAGGGACCCTTCGAAGTGCTACGGCGAAAAGTAGTCAAGTAGTCTTCGAAGTACGTTCACAGCAGTGCAAAGGGTTAATTAGGGGTGTACGAAATACTCCGCGCGACCTTCCTGACATGTTAAACTACGAATTATTGTCGATGCTATGTTTACGAACAGACACGTAAATAGGGGCATAATGTCAGCCGCGATATTTTAACTGAACTCCTACTCCCCCTAAATTCCCACAGTGAGATTTTTGGCGACCCATTTCTCTCCAAAGTTGCATTATCATTTACGATTTCGCACTTTTGATGGACCACAGTTGGAAGCGCTGATTTTTTAGCTACTTACGCCGGCGTAACTAGTTTTGTTGACAAATTTTTCGCCGTAGTTCGTATAAACGAATGCCATTTGCTCCTAGGGACCGAGCCGAGGTTCGTAAATTCAAAAAATTTCGTATAATCGAAACTTCGTATAATCGAATAGCGCCATGTATTTAGCATAGGCTTTTCACCGGGACCGCAATATCACTTCGTATAATCGAAAACTTCGTAAAATCCTGCTTCGTAAAATCAAGAGTTTACTGTATGTACTATAATTTGATTCACGTAAATTATGAATTTTATGAGAAATAAGAGTGAAAGTTTGGATAACCCCCCTATTTTCTCATTGACGTATCCCTTTTATTAGCCCGAATAACTTTTTTGAACCAAATATGGACCACAACGTATAATGTAAATGGGTTACTACCTGTTGAATATAAAAAATGAATTTGAAAGACTTACCCTCTGAACAAATTCCTCCACTCTGGTCTGCAGACCCCAGACTTCAAATGAAACAGAGACTAGTTTGTATGAGCACATGATGGGGAGAACAGTGGGCTCCAACCATGCGTTGCCTTCTGAGAGGACACCACTATGAGGGCCCCCTCTCCACCCTTCCACTAGGGGTCCACGGCCCGTGGTAACCGATTTGAAATACCTCAAATCCTGCAGAAGATGTAAAAGAGATCAGGAAAAGCAACACAAAAACAGTCAAACCTGTTTACAACAAACTTCTTGGGACTTTGAATACTTTACTATATGGATGTATTTGTCGTAAAAAACTTAACAATTGCTAATGCAATATAAACTTAAAACTGCTTGAATGATAAAGATTATGGAATTCACCTTTAACCAAGAAGGTGCTATTGCTCAAATTCAGAAGGAAAATCTTGAAATCTGAAAACTATTTCAGTAGACCCTAGTTATTATGAAGTTCACAAGACCGAAAAACTGTAGGTTTTTAATAACGAAGTTCGTATGAACGTTTCTTTTAGGAATCATTAAAAGAAAAAAAAAACTTAATCAAAATTTCTAGTCTCTTCAATCTCCCGCACTTATAATCTTCAGAGTCAAGTGCATAATATACGCGATTAAATTATGCGCAAGTCCTCGATATATGAAAAAGATGAGTTCTGAGACCTAGCTCATTACTTGATAAATTTACACAAGGCATCGAGGAGAGTGGTTATCCAGCAGAATGCAACACTGCATCACAATCTTACGTTAACTCCGATTGTGATGAACTGATCTAGTTTGCAACGTAGCTGGAGCTGAAAGAAATCGCTGTCCGCAGGAAGAAAGAATGGACGAAACACTGCACAGTTCTTGACTTCACACCGGATTAAATGATACTTTGTTCAGATTATGCCCAAAGTGTGAGTTCCTCTACACCACGTTGTGTCGCATCGGCAAACTTTGAAGGCGCCAAATTTAAAATTTCGGGCACGCTTGAATTTTTCGAATGTTTGTATCTCTGAAAGTTCGTAAATTCAATGTGCGTAGGAAGTGGACTAACTGTACGTCCAATTTACGAGCGTTTATGTGTGGATCACTATAATTCCACAGGAATGAAGCTTATTACATGACTCTGCGTGCATATTGAAGTATCTCCTGCTGAAGAAAGAACCAAAATTGATGCTCTTGAACACAGTAAAAGAAAAGAACGTAAACTTAGATCAATGATGATAACGTAGCATAGTATGTATATATTCACCTAAATGCCGGTGTTTTCTTGCAGAACTTCATAATAAAGTTCATTTTGTTACCGCAGGGACCAGGACTGACGTTAGTAACTTTGTAATAACAAAAACTTTGTAATAACGTTTATTTTATTATAGATTGGATAGGCCTATTTGTCGGGACCAACTAATTGTTTCATAATAACAAGGACTTCTTAATAGCATTGTTCGTTATATCGAGAACCTACTGTAGTTACTACATAGTTAATTTTAACTTAACATCAATAAATCTCTCACTATCCTTGACATCATGTTATGATTGTTGCTATGGCACAATAGACGATTCATACCAACCAGTTAATGCTGGAGCAATAAATACAGTCATCACAACAAATACTAATGAAGGCCAGCCATTTTTGTGAAGTTCCCCTCTCAAAAATTGTCCTGATCCAAATGAGTTGTCTTAGAAATGTGATTATTTTGGGTCTTCAAAAATTGTAAATCAGAATAATTAAACATATTATTTCTTTAACCAATCACGGGTGACTTGCACCATACAGGGTGTAATTGGAAATATAAGGAACTCAATCCAACTGTTTTACTCTAAAGAGGTGAAAATTTATTCTGTTGAACAGATATGTTTGCTCTAAAGAGGCCTTATGGTGAGTAAAAATGCATATTGCTAATGGAAGGGAAATCAGGGCCACAATTCTTTTTGTCGATGTATTTCATTATGCAGAGATTTGATGAAAAGAGTCTTGACCTTACAGGGTTATTACAAGATCGCAAAGTGGCATTCCCTGGCCAAAATATTCATTTCCCCTAACTTTCTTATGACAATTATGTAATAATGACAAGCCTCGGACAATATGATTCATTTGCCAATACCATGTTCTAAAATGTACACCTTAAGCGAAATTGTAACTAAGTGTTATCATTACATAAATTTTTTTGTTCAGCCAACTTCCTTTATGATTCACAAATTGCCAGGGAACGAGATACAAATCATAGTTCTTCCTGGTCAATAGGAGTATCTCATGTTGCACCCAAATTTTCCACAAGAGAAACATACCAAAGCTGAGCATTAGGCATGGAATTTTGCTTCTGAAATTTGCTGGTAGTAAAAAAAACTTATTAAATATCTTTGTAGTAAGCATGAAAAACACTCTACCACTATTTTATGGCCACCGTTGGGAGGAAAATGGTGGAATTATCATTGGGAAAATATAAACAGTAATAAGCAAGCTTCTCGAAGAGATATGGAGGAGGCAGAAGGATTGGATAGAGTTAAGTACAGAACAGGTAGGGGAAGGAAGAGGATAGGATTTGTAAGTGGATTGAAAGGGGGTAAGCCTTATAGTAAATTGTTAACCTTTTCCCTACTGTACACGTATATATACGTGTGGACGTTTCCTGACCCGGGAGACGACGGGCGTATATATACGTGTGAGATTTACCCGGCCAGGAGATCGAAAGCCGTATATATACGTTGTCTAGCTCCCCCCCTTTTAGGACGGTCGTGGGTTTACGACGTCTTTGTCTCGGGACCCAACCCTTCGGGGTTTAGGATTAACCCTCGGAATCCGGGAGCAGGTACCCGGACCCTTCGTCTTTTAGAACCCCTCTCAGCAGTACGGGACAGCGGTCATTCAATTGTTTATACAGTCAATTTTCGAAATAAATATTTGTTCATTTCTCAAGAAATATACACTAAGAATTGAATTATTTGTCTTTTGAGCATCGTTTATAATTTTTAAACGAAATTCCACGACAAATATTAACTTATATCTCGAGTTATGTATAAACATCAATATGGAAATTGTTGCTGCGTTAAATGCGTTAATAATGGCCTTATAACTTCGTTTAAAATTTAACAATGCTCAGATAAAAATGAGGAATTCAATTCAAAGTCTGTAATTTGCGTGCAAGCAACAATTATCCATTTGCTAAATACATATAAGCAATACATCAGTTGACCGCGAACCAATGCCGCAGGTATGGTCGTAAACCCGGAAAGGAGCACAACTACTCTCGGAGTCCGAGATAATGCGAAGTCCCTGCGTGGAGGGGTCGAAAAAGGTTCAGCGAGACCCTTCTTAACGAATGCCCTCCAAAAATGCTCTGTACCACGAGAAAGAAGAGTCTCTTGGGGCTCAGTATAGCAGTCATGCTAAGATGAAAACTCCGCCGTCTCGAAAGGGTTAAGGGAAATACAGTTGGGAGGGAAGAGAAGCTAGGGTAATCTACAAAATGCTCCATGCAAGCCAACCTTTTTCAGTAGAATACTTGGGCATGAAAAGAAACGAGATCTTATAAAGTTGTTTCAACATACAGTAAAACCCCGTATTTACGTTACCGGAATTTACGTTTTCCCGCAAATTGCAAGTTTTTTTCTGGGTCCCGTCATATTTCCTATCTCTCCAATGTAAATAGAACCCTGTATTTACGCCGTGTTTTTTTCGTTTTCCCGCCATGTGCATCACGACGTGCCGACTAAAAAAATTTTTTTGCGTAGTAAAACAATTAATCGCGCATATCAGCCCTTAAAACTGTCTTTTGGCTTCCTTTCGCGCATTTTTATTTAAAAATCTAAGAGAAAAAGACGTAATGAGAACTATTTTCGGGAAGAATTTGAATGTGGCGGGACAGAACGCCACTAACGTCGGAAAGTTGAACTACGTCATCTTGTTTTCTGCCAGCGGCGAAAAGATTCACGATATGAAAGTATGGTGTATTGAGCAATCGAGCTATGTATTAATTATAACGCAAGAACTCCTGAAGGAATGTGTGACAATAATCATGTAGTCGATAATTTGATACGAGAGTTTGAAAGGAAACCAGACGTGATAAATGCCGGAACTATATAACTTGACCGACAACTGGGATCATTTGCGCTGGCTTCATTCAACAGTTGCGTAGCAATTATGGGTTAATTAAATACTTAAAAAACATATTTAAACTTGAATTATCCCATTCAAATAGCAGTGTATCGCAAACTATTGTAACTTTAAAAAATTATGAAGTCCCATGACAGTTTGTACTACGCACTCGATCGCCGAGGAGTAGGTCAGATAAACGGACATTTTTAATTGACGAGAAAATGAAACGAGATAGTTGATTCCCACACCGGAACCCGCATCGATTCAAACGCTGGCGACTCGAATGTTGGGACTGGCATTCCGTTCGGATTCCCAGTCGCAACATACAATACCGTGGTGAAAAATCGCGATGCCATTGTAAAATATGCAAACCAGTGCGGACATTTATCAAAAAAGAGATTATATGTGAAGAATGCCAGGTAAGAATAAATAGAACGAATTCTAAAAGAGTAGTTTTTAGGTGCAAGATCATCAAATGTCCCAGCAAATGGTGTCATCTAAAGGCCTGTTTGCATAGTACATTAACCCGTACAAGTTAATGTCTAAATTATGAACACGAAAATGCACCATGTATTCACCCAACTTGTGCGTATATGCACGAACAGAAAATAGAACCTGTTCAAATTTGGTTCATGCATTCATAGTCGGATTTAGGGGAAGGGGACGTGCCCCCCCAGATGCTTAAAAAAAAAGACAAAATTTGAATACGGTTATCATAGGAAGATCTATGGGGGAGGGGGGGGGGCACGTGCCCTCCCATACGCTTAAAAATATGCAAGATTTTTAATACGGTCCGGTTATCATTGCGTTCGTTTTGTATAACGTGGTATCATTGTGCCCCCCCCCCCCCACTCCAGATCAAAATCCTGGATACGGCATATTCCTTGTGCCCCCCAGAAAGAAATCCTGGATCGGCCCCTGATGGTCATCATTATGTTCACTTTGTTTTGTGTATTACTCAAGGAGGCTCAATCATTTAATTCAATAAGAATAACTTTGATATAAAAATAAAGAGAATTTTGTAAAGTCATTGTTAAATCTTGTTTTTAATCTCAATTAAGACAAGATCTTTTGCCTGTCAGGCCCTCTGTGCCCCTCCCAGAAAAAAATCCTGGATCTGCCCCTGTCTACATTCATACATGTCCCGTTCCGGTCCACAAAAATCATTCATGCAAGCAGAAATTAACTCGTAAGTGTTAATGTATCGTGTAAACAGGCCCAAAGCCCCTTGAGAAAAAGTATTTCCCCACAAGATTGGGAATCGAAGATTCCACGGAATCTATAATGGTTGGTTGGACAGATTCAAAAATAGGTACAGTCTTGTATATAAGATGGTGAGTGGTGAAAGCAAAGATGTTAACATAGAGACAGCAACTCAGTGGAAAGAATCTGAATATATTAGAGTTCTGGAAGGTTACAGCCCAAAAGATGTTTTCAGTGCAGACAAAACAGGATTATTTTTTAACTTTTTGCTGCAAGCAAAAACACTGTGCTTCAGAGGGAAACAGTGTTATGGAATAATGCTTAGTGAACAATTAAAAAATTAACATTTCCAAAGCCAGTATATGAATAAAAGTGAAAATTCTCTATTTCCCACGATTTGCATTTTCCCGCAATTTACACTTTTTTTCTTGGGTCCCTAGAAAAGTGTAAATAAGGGGTTTTACTGTATTTACCTAGTGAAATGGCTAGTTTTCCACCTTCTTTTCACTTACAGTGTAATTTTTATAGCATTGTATAGGTAAATGAATCATATTGCCCACTGCTTGTCATTATTACCCACTCTAGGTCAACACTGCCAGCATGTAAGGGAAAGGAGGGAAGACCCATGGGACTGAGGAGTCTCGCGCGAATCAAGAAACATGCGGCATGTCTGGTGGCAGGAAGATGGGGGGCATGCGGCAGGCACCTTTGAGAAAGCGTTTCCGCATGAAGGAATCAAGATATGTCAAAACGGTGGAAAATTTTGTCCATAGGGATCTAAAGTGTCATGTTTACCCAAGGAAGCATTTTATCCAGGTCGAAAAACTCAACATTAAAAATAACTACATTCAGGCCCTATAGGTGCCTCAAGCGTGGCTATCCGGCATCACACGAACCTGAAACTATTATATAATTCTTTTCTCAGTTATACCCACATTTTGAGACCACGAATTCTTAAATTGGATCATTTCTGAAAAATAAGTGCCAGCCTACTGCCACATTATTGCAACATCGCAGAGGAAAACTGAGGTCAAACACAAATCCACTCACCTCTTCTTCCTTATAGTTACGAGGGTTGACTTCATCATACACAATATCCACAAAGTCCACACTGAGATCCTTCAACTCTGAAGCAGGTACACCTAAAACCTAAAATAATAACATGAGTATTACACCAAAGACGAGAACTGCAAATTTACAGGTAAATACATACATCTCCAAGTATTAATGAGAAAATAAGCTTAAGAGTGATTTAAATCATTTATCACTGATATCTAATAACACTGCATGACAAAATTTTTAAATAAAACAGTAGGTGCACAGGCAGTCGCAAAAAAGTAATACATAGGAAATAAAATTATAAATATATGGTCTACAACAGAAACTCTGCACAAAAGAAGTCAGCTATTAGAGATTAAAAAATTAATAACTATTTAGAGGTCATCACCAAAAAATTGCAATCAAACTTAAAGTACACAGACAGATGAACTAAACCTTAAAATGTTGTACGGCTCAGTTCAGCCGTATGGTTCAGTTCAGTACATAAATTGAAAGACAAATTCTTCAAAATTGAAGAATCCACCTTTCGATCCAATTTTTATTTTGACATTTCATTATCCAACAGAATTTTTATACAGTGGAAAAAAATGAATCATAGCTAAACTGACCATATTTTTTCCAAGACTTATAAAATAAACATATGTTTGTAATGCCACCCTCATTTGAATAGCAGACTAGGGCAGAGAGGGATTACAGACCATGTAAAGGAAAATTTTTAATTATTTCAACAACATGAAAGTGAAAAGTATTAAATCAAATTCATCTAAATCATCTAAAAAATATCACTGACAATTTACCCAAATTATGTTTTTGCATTAATTCTACTCGTAAAAGAAGAATTGAAAGATTTCTTGTGAATTTTGATTTTCATTCATCGAGTCTAAATCTTTTAATAAGTGGGTAGTGCTAATTTTTTTTTATTTGATAGGCATAACGTACTCAAAATTTCTTGTTGAGATCATATGATCTTGTGATAGAGCAGCCCACTTAATGCAGTCAATCCCTTAACCTAATAATTATTCCCATTCTGAAATAGATCGTAGGCTAGTTAGGAAGATAACATGCTCTTTCCAATCAAAATGACAATAGCCAGAGAACCATAAATTTGACCTCTTTTCTCTCATCAGAATGTTTCCCAAGTAAAAAGTTTTCAAACTTCAGTCCTATGAAAACCTCTTATCAGGGTTCTACTGTACTTCAAATTCCTCCACCTCACAATAATCACTGATTAATAGTACATAAATATCTATGAACTACATAAGTATTTAAAGAGAAAAGACTTACATTATCTGAAGACCCATTGTTGTCCTCATACTTTGTTCGAATAGATATATGAAATTTTGGGATGAAGGAACACTAAAAGAGATAAGACGATTCTGTTACATCTGAACAACGAAAAATGGGTATGCACTGATACTTCTTTTTTAAATAGGTATGGCCGAAAGACCTATTCATAGTAAAATACTGACTTAATGACATTACTTCTCTATTGTGCAAACATGGAACAAAGGTCTTAAATTTATCTGTCGAGACTATATTTTCCATCACTTACTTCAATTACTGGCACATGTTTCACAAAAAGTAGATAAAATCGAGTAAAACATTATGCAAAAACTTCACACTAATATGATTTAATTTAGACAAAAATCTGAGATCTCTTCTCAAAAAATTATTTCAATTATTTCTGATGACACGGTTGATAGGGTATTCACATAGGTCACTGATAATTAACACCTCTAATATTATTTAAGTCAAGATAAGGAGGGAAATAAGCATAGAAAACTTACAGAGAGAATGGAATGGTGAAGAAAACTTAATGGCAATAGATTACAAACGTAGCATAAATAGCAAGAGGTCAATAGTTTAAAACCTGATTCATAGGACATGGTACTATTTATGAAGCATTTCCACTCATTAACCTCAGAAGTTCAAATAAAGACTATACCCTCATAACCAGGGCCTCAGGCTGGAGAGCAAAAAGACTAAATGCTCCACCAACTCACCACTTTTCCAACTACGTAACCTTAATTTATATACATAACAGCACAATCTATTTGATGGGCCAAAAATATAATATGAATGACAAGAATACTCTTTAGCCTAAAAACTTCAAGAAAAATATACAAAAAGCTAGATTAAATAATGCAAAAATTTTGCCACCATAAATATGTATTTGAAAAAGTTAGCTTTCCACTAAACTTCATATGAAACAAAAACATATCATGTTCTAGCCTAAAATATTTTGTACAATATATATTTTCAAGGCAATACTCACAGTGTATTCTACAGGTGGTCATTAAAGCACATAGCATCCACGGGAATGAAAAGAGAAAAATCAAACAACAAATCTTAGAGATGAAGAGGTCAAATACTCACTGCAATGGGTCATTTAAATTCAACTATAACTTCCTAAAATTATGCTAACCAGATTTATGATAAAAGGCACTGATGATACTACATAAAAAAGGCAAAGAAATATGACAAGTCAACTACCTGTGATTGTGAATGGATAATAATTCCAAGCTTTTTCAGTCACATAAAAGAGTTTTGGTATTAAGCTCTGCAACCAGTATGGAAGACGACTGAAATAAAATAAGAAAGGGTATTACAAAAATTAATTTTCATATCAGATACCATATTATCTCACGTGCTAGGTGCACTTATCGATACCTCCACTGCAAAAATGCTCAACAATCGCCTTGAATCAAATCCGCTCATCTAGTAGCCCAAAAATACGAATTCGCTCAGCTGGCAGTGTTCGGAGCATAAACGCTCACCTCCAAGCTTGGAGAATAGGAGATGAGCGTTTATGCTCCGGACACTGCCAGCTCAGCAGATTCATATTGCTGGGCTACTAGATGAGCGGATTTGTTTCGGTGGGCGATTGTTGAGTTTTTTACAGAGGAGGTATTGTTATATTTCACTTTTAAGCAATGAAAAATAGGGTGCACATCATATGTGAGAAAGCATGGGTCACTTGAGCATTTCCATTTTTGATGGTAGCCCTAGGAAGGACAAACAAAGGTGATGCAATCAAAAAGCAATTGCCTCGTTACTTTGATCTTTCCCTGTCGGTTGTGACACCTGTACGTGAGCACACCCACCAATGTATCAGCATAAAATTTATCCCATGTATATGGTGTACAAGCGAGTATATGAGGTTGCTAAGTTAGTAAATTGGCACATGAACATTTCAAATGAAATGGTAAAGGCATATTCGTAGATTCTTGGAAAACAGTGGAAAATACTTGCGTTCTCTACAACACATAGTACTAGGGAGTGTTAACTCCCCCTCCAGGTACAACTCCCCTTTTGAGTATGACTTGCTCTTAGATTCCCTACACCACATAGTACCGAGGCATCCCAGAAGAACACACATAATGGAATGCCTCATATCTTAATATAAAAAATACAATCTATTTAACTATCTTTGTGGCCAATCAAATCCCAAAAGGTTTTTGGCCTCTTCAACAACTGCTTGCTATCTGTCTCAGTCCTGCATCAGGTCCGGTATTACTGTAGAAAATACAATGCTTCTTTTTAAACTAATTCTACTAGTTGGGAAATAATTAGGGCTGATGTTATAGGTTTAGAGAAGGGATACCCAACCTACCGTCCCAGGGCTTTACGACTTCTGAAAAGCTGATTAGTGTGACTCACATTCAAATGTTCCCAAGCGAGTACAAATGGCTTGGAAGCATATGTATCATGACCCAAAAGATTTATGGAGAAGTGGGGCACAGAGGAGAGGTGAATGGAGGCATGCTGCTCGTAGAGCAAGTAACGCTCAAAAGGAGAGTAGTACCTGGAGCTGTCACTCCTTAAATGTGACTCGTGAGTTGCTCGGCTCTTTCTGCAGAGTTGCACACATGTGCTGACTCACTGGCACAAGCCCATCACTAGTCAGGGTCAGTGGTGCAGCGAGGGGGGGATTTTGGGGGATAAAACCCCAACAAGAGCTCCCAGAAATTTTTAAGTTAAATCTATTTTACTTAATTGGATTAAAATTGCTTTTAGAATAGTGTGAGGATTAATAAAATATCCCTCAGAAGGCCGTAAAAATCACCATTCTGAACCATTTATCTTAATTTTTTTCCGGCGGAAGGCCTCCGCACCTCCTGCTTACCCTGGCGGGTATGAAATACCCCCAATCCCCCAGTATTAGTAGCGCCTGAAACCCCCCTAGCCTTAATTCCTGGCTGCGCCCCTGGTCAGGGTTGAATGTATGTTGAAGTGATGTACATATTGTATTTGAGAAAAGTCATGATTTTTTAGAAAGGGCATAATGCAACAATATGACTTTAAATTAAGTTAGGAATATAAAAATAAATCTCCGTAGAAATTCCTGAGGACTATATGCTGAAAGATGTAGTTTGGGCTACCTTGGGTTATTATTTGTCTAAAAGCATTCTATAGGTCTCTATATTTTTGTTTTATTTTTTTCTAATTTTTAAGGCCTCTTTACATAAACAGTAAAAATGTTAAAGATGTTAAATGTAAGTTTCAGAACTGGGTTGTAACTGATGGAATTCATCCATCATGGTGATAAAAAAGCACTGCTATATTCCTTTAATATCTTTCAGAACTTTATACTGCAGAAGTTCATTTCATATGCTTTTTTAACATTCAACATCATTAGAAAAGAGCTTAGTATGAAACTTAATAGTCCATGTCTATGATGACTTAGTCTTCTTCTGGGATACCCTATACATTAATATAAAAAATACAATACTTTATCTTACACTAATTTACAGGAACTAATTATATACTTAGAGCTGATGTTTTTGGTCAAGAGGAGGGGTATCCAACCTATTATAGGTGGGGCTTATGTGTTCGGTAAAGCTGATATTGGGGCTCGTATTCAGATGTTCCCAGGCGAATACAAATGGATTGGGAGCATATGCAGAGCATGGTTCACATGATTTATGGAATAATGATGTGAGGTTCTTGAGTAGAAAAAGGCAGGACACCGTCAGCATTGTGCATATGAAGTTCCATTCCCATGAAAAAAAAGGTTGACGAAGGTCAGACTGTTTGGGCGTTTTTAGGCTTACTGTATGAGATGAATTAGTAGCAAATAGCCCAAATCCCTTCCTTAGGACTCCATTTTTTTCTTATCGTTAAGACCCCTTTACATATAATCTTGGTAGTTGTTGTTTACCCTAAGACAGGATTACCACAAACACTATACCAATACTTTATTCGTCACCAGGAATCTGAATCTATAGTTTTTCATTAAAAAGGGGCAAATATAGTACAAACCATGTCACTCCATCTGCATAAACAGAAAACTTGATGAAAATCAGACAGCATGGAAACCTGGTATGGACTAGAAATCCTGCGGCAATGCTTAATGTTAAAGTAAAATAATGATAAGTATAGGCCAATTTGAAATGACGATTTAAGAGAAGAGTACAACTGAATAACAATTAATCCAGTATGGTTGTGGCTACCATGGCACATCCAAACGGAGAGCTTTAAGTAAATGTATAGGGAAAATATCGACGATAAATGCTTGAAATAACAGCAAACTATCGTGTTTTACGCCATTCAACATATATACGTATAAATGAGCCATTCAAAGTGACAGAATAAAAACGAACACATGAATTGAGTAATCACCTTGACAGATGAACCCTCTTCTCTGTATACTGGCCTTTCCCATGCTCAGGATCTTCACATGCACAGTTTTCCACTACTTCCACCCCTTCACCCGAATCTGATTGCTCATGGCTATGACGGGCTATCATGTAAAGCTGCCCAATTTTGTACTAGAAATATAAAAATATTGGCAATTTTCACTCATGCTGAGGAGTCCAACAAACAGCATTCGAATTTCTACACAACTAACCTCTTCCACTGTAAGTGGCATGCATATTCGGTACTCTTTGTTGAGAACCATGTTAAATAATGTCGAACTTCAGTCAATTACACCCCATGAAAGGCGAATTCAAACTTGAAACAACAGAACTGACACAATTGCAGAAGCCATGTGTTCGGGCAACCGATTGTCAACTATTGGAATTCAAACAAGTAGATGAAAATCGGAATGTGGAGTGGGGTGGGGTACTTACCAGCTGATTGCGATAGTAACAAGAATTTTCATTGGCTGCAATCGGTTAATTTGATGATTTATTGCTGGCGTAACAACATTTGACTGTCTTTAAATTATCGTGTTTCTCTTGGATAAGTATAATGATATAATTTTCAAGAGGTAGCCATCCTATCGTCACATGAGTTGCAAACCTCTCCATTGTTTTGAATTTATCGGACATAGCAGCTTCCGCAGAGAATGGGTCAATTGATGTTTGGTATGTTTTGTTTAGTTTGACTTCATGAATTTCTCCGATGTTGTCAATTCATCCCGGTAGACATCATTATATTTCTCAATAAAACTACTTCGGAATGAAGTACGAGGTTGGTCATTCCATCAACTCAGCTGATAATTGTTTTCGTTTGCAGAGCCAAAATAAAGATAGCCGAGGTTGTTGACTCATTCGGATAGCGGATGAGCTATCACTGTCAACAGCTTAGTTAGACTCTTGGATGAGCTAAAGACGGGTAGATGGCATCTGAATGAATTACTACCTGAAGATATTATTGATTTATTTAGTGCTCAGTTGACAGACAGATGGAACAATCATTTTGGATCGGGACTCGTATAAAGAACTTCTTAATTGAAGGATATGACATTACATCAGTATGGGGTAAGTCATTTAGCAGCGTTGTTTACCTTTATCTCCCAAGTAATTAAATGTTTTTATGCCATCACGATGATATTTAAACATTTCTGCGAGCTTGTTACGACACAAAGCATGTTATAGTGTAATTGCATCACTTTTCGGCACCTGGGTATGACATGTATCTGGCAGGTTTTACTGCTGAAGCAAAATTACTGGAGTGGGTACATCATTAGTGAAAAAAATTTTATATGCTTGTAATTTTTCCTGAATTTGGCAGGCAGGCAGGATGTCCTGGATGGATTTTTTAAACTAAAGTTTTGTATGAAGTTGCTATCGTTATGTTATATTTTACCAATGTTTCAACAATTACTTTATTCTAGGGCTCCTGGCCACTTGTATTGGGGCATCTTCTCTCGCTGTCCTCTACGAAGGAGGCAGAATGTATAAGTTATATTGCAAGTCTCATGTGTACACCACTACTCAGGAAGTCAGCGACTCCAATGCTGACACTGCTACACTAATGACTTCAACCTCAGAAACTGCTGGCAACAGGTTTGACCATATTATTCCATTAGATATGTCACTTTCATGAGTGTATTCCTATGATGAGTAGCTACATTTTAAGTGTAGTACTTGTTTTATATTGCTTTAAAGGCAGATTTAAGAGAATCTTACCTTGGAAATTAATAGCTTATAAAAGTTTAGCAATTGTAGCGTGTGCAGAACTGGGTTGAGCTTTGACGGCCTCAAAACTGTAAAAAGGAAAGGAAAATACTCAAATGGCCACATGATTCTCTCACGGCTAATCCACCTTGCAAGTGAAAATTGTCGCTGTGTTGGTGTGCGGGAAGGGGGAGAAAGTCACCGCAGAATACAAACCCAAGCCTCTCAACCGGAAAGCCCAAATCACACACACATTCACTCACAGTAAACAAACAAAACAAGATCCTTTGTGAGGGCTGTAGGGACCTCCACGAAGGATTCTTGTTCCACAAAAAACCGGGAATCTTCACAGGATAGCCCTGCTAGGGATAACCAGTGATTTTCAGAAACAAAGTTTTTATCTATCACGTCCTCTTTTTAAGTTATAGCATACCCTCTTTTTTATACATCACAAAAAATTGCAAATGAAGGAATGTAATACAAAAAATTTGTGGGTTATTTATAAAACGGTTTGGTTACCGATGCTCGTGAATTGAAAAAATTATTAAAACATGTGTATGCAGCCCGCACAACAATGAAGCTTCTCCAGAAAGCAAAAGTCAGTTTACGCATCGCATGGTTTTAAAACAAATTTTAGCAAAAAATAAAACCATAAATAAAACTTTCACGGACCTCTAGCAATTGTTTATTCCAGTATTATAATGGCTCCATTCTCTTTTATAATTTTGGTGACACAAGTTATCAGTAACATATGAAGAGGCTGAACTCCGGCTTCCGCCAAAGGCACCATAAAGGAGGGGTAGAGGAGCCAAAATTGAACCTATTAGTGTTAGAGAGTGGCTACCATCTAGTGTTACTTGGCCACCTAGTAGCCTTGGTATACCTCTTCAAGTCATCTCTGTGAGAACAACGGCAGTTTTCATAGTCATAGCTCAAGCCTAAATAATGCAATCATTTTTTCTATCCCTTTGGAGGGACAGCTCCAGCGATGGCAGAAAAAATTACTATTTCTCACGATCATTTTCCACGATGGCTTGTGGGATGGAAATTCCATCCCTTTTTCAGTTGCTGAAACCATCGCTGGCACCGTCCTTCAGCCAATCAGAAATGCACTGCAGCATACATTGATTGTAAAGCCACACTTGGCATTTAATTGACTGTTGCAAGTATGGAAAGTTACAGAAAAAGCGATTGAAAAAGGAACAGTGGGAATGACTGTGATTTAGAAAATGATGGATTGAGCAATCACTCTTTTGGTTCCTGAAACACGATTGCTGGAGCTAATGCTCTGATGAACGGAAAAAGTGATTGTGTGATTCAGGCTATAGATAAGTATGGAAGAGGGTGGAGGATAATAGGTTTTATGGGTAGAATAGAAAGCTGAAAGGGAATAGACCTTATTTTGAACAATTGAGGGTAGTTGAATATATGGTAATGAATTGCATGGGATGATAAGTAAAATTCTTCATGTTAACCTACTGTTATCAGTGTTATACTTTAATAAAAACAAATAGAACTGCCCAATTCATTAATCATAGAAATTCTGATTTTTTATTTGTAGGAGAAGTACGTTCGAGAGACTGTGCCATGCTGCAAAATATGGAGTTGTTTGCATGCAGAATGAGTTGATTGGATACCTTCTAATGCTGTCGGTGATGAGGTATAATATCGCCATCGCTCTTGCTGTGTGGCTTGGTGCTGGAATTGGCTACTTCATTTTTGCAGCCAACATCAGTAGTACTCTCTCAGCTGGCACCAATAAAAAAGGCTGTGGGGGAAGGAGCGGGAGTCTATCGCCACCTCAAGAATGTGACTCTGCCACGGATAAGCTCACCGAAGTCAATGGTAAGAAACTTAATAGGTTTTAAAGGTCATTTAGTGATGAAACGGAATAAGCTTTTTGAGTTCCCCCCAATACTGCCCAAATCAGTTGATTAGATAAAAGTAGATATAAAAAACTAACAGTGAATATTAAGTTGCATTTCATCATGCAACTATCAATATTCCCCTGGTGATTTGGTTTCTGAATGTGATCCTAACAGTCATGAACTATTTAAGGCATAACTTGAAAATATTTCAGTGTCATTAAAACTTGGATATGGCAGGCTTTTTGTGCTGTGTGAAGGGACTTTTTGCACTTTTAGGGGCTTCAGTTCCCCCAAAGCAATTTTCCCTCTGGGACATTACCCGTGATACTTCTGTTAAGGAGATCCAAGGGCATCCATTCTCTGAGATCCCATTTTTTATATAGTTATTTTTAAACTATCCTACCAATTAATCTCCTGTCAGGTGCAATGGATCGGACAGGCATAGCTCAAATTCTTTTTCATTTCTCTGCACCGCTCAACGGCATAGACCCTTGGTGCTTATAGTAGCTATTTATTTTGGCGTGCTCTATGCTGCCTTTCACTTTTTGCGTTTATTCTGACAGATCAGTGGTGGATTATTCAGCATAATTAAGCAAAATAATGGCACAGTAAAGCAAAATAAAAGCATTATTAGATAAGTAAGATACAGTAGATTCCGGTTAATTGGGACAAATCGGGACTTGTGCACTTTGCCCCAATTAAGCGGCTGCCCCAATTAGGCGAACTCTCATGTATATGGGCATAAACAAACGTTGAAATGATGGAAAGAAGACTAAAGAGTGTTTATAATGCAACATAAGTTTATTAAACTATTAATTTTATTAATAAATCAGCGAGTTTAGTTTATTGTCATTTTGAAGAATTATAATAATTAAGTTAAAAATATTTTACGCAGCCTCGGGCGACGCTGAATGAATGTCTTTTACTTAGTCCTATTAAAGAAAAGCCCTATCCTCTTGCGGATAGCATAACAACAAGAGCTTTCAAAATAGGGCAATAATAGGAACATTTGTGAAAAATAAGAGTAAATCAAAGGAGGAATATATAAAAAAGTACATAGTATTCTGAAAACAAAAAATTTTAATTTTGTCGCGAGTATATAGTCTATGTCGCCGACTCATGGCTCAATAAAGCGGCATGCTGTCCCAATTAAGCGGAGAATACTCTGGGATATTCCTCTATTGGGTTCTGTTCTTCAAGATCTGCCCCAATCAAGCGGCTGCCCCAAGTAACCGGTGGACCCATTAAACGGAATCTACTGTACTAAAATAAAAAGCACTTATCTTATAGAACACATATGCTAAAATGTATTTCATATAGTAATAGTTAATAGCCTAAAGAGCACGTTAAGTACCACCTTGCTGGATCGATCCGGGGCCGTGATAAAACAAAGAAATTTAACTATCATGGCTATATTTATCCAATTTTTATTGAAAAATACAAGTTAAACCGAAGAAATTCTGGTAAAATAAACTTAATTTAAAAGTTTTTTTTTTTTTAGAATTTCAAAACTGAAATTGAAAAAAAAAAAATCAAGGCATTTAATTTAAGTTATATCTTTCTTAAGTCAAAACTTGCTGTTGCCGACAAACTTAGCATAGTATTGTTCAAAACATACGTACAAATAATGAAATACCACATAACACAAAAACAATTTTTAGTTTGAGTACACTCACTAAAACAGTTATAATGCTGTTAAGAACGTGTTATAATTCATTTAAAATCATTTTTCATTCCATGCGGCGTTACCCCGCATGAGAGAAATGCAGCATGTGCACCAAAGTTTAGTGTGGCGTCTTTCCCTTTCTCTACAGATGAGCACCTCGTGGCTGTACGGTCTACAGGGCCAATATGTCGTAACTAGACTGAAAACTTTCCGAAGAGAACATGCTGTTGCTACAAACCTCAAAAAATCATAATTTAGCAGTAGTTTAATGTCCGATACAAATTTAGTACAAGGCAAAAAAAATTTTGAAGGTAAAATAGCAGACTTATTTCAGTGCTTAAGCTTTAAAAAGTATAAAACCAACGAAAAACAAACGGGACATCCTCACTTATTCTCTGACATCTACTCCATCTCTCCCGTGGGCATTTTCCTGCAATCTGTCAGGAAACACACAAACTCAGGGGGGTGTGCAGTCTATCCCGTATGCGACGTCTCTCACTGAATCACCCTATTGTATTTAAATGATCTTATTGTTTGTATTGCCTTTGATGAATTAAAGCCTACCACATCTACGAGCACATGTCGTTCAGTATTTGGTTTTTGTTCATTAATTGGACATCCTTTCCATCTCCAATCATCCTAGTTGCAGAGTAAGGTCTCTTTATTATTCTAGGCAATAACCATGTGATAGACACCATCATTCCTTGGCAGAGAGCAAGTGAAAACTTTTCCTCTTGCTGATATCATTATCATTACATGCTCAAAGTAACATGATCAGTGTAAGGTGCAGATTAGTGGCTTGTGTGATGTACCACTCATAAATGTCATTACTAAAGAGGATTGTTAAATTTTTCTTTGAAAGAAGAACATTTAGCTGTTTTTTTAAGGGATTAAATAAGTATGTACATACTTTTTGTGATTTGTAATAAAATGGATCATATTAAGTTTTCTTTAGTGATGGGTCGATTCCAAAATTTTATCGATTCCGATCCCGATTCCGATTCTGACATTTCGATTCCGATTCTACCGATACCGATTCCATCGATTCTGATGCCATAGGCTCCAAGAAAAATATCACTTAATTCCAGGCAACAAGAAAACTACTTTTTTAAATATTACTCTGTGAAAGAGTCAGTTGACAAAAGAATCTTTCATATCATTGCTATGTAATTAAAATATAATAGCTAAATTTCAAAACAGAACATACCTGAAAAGTGTTATTACATGATAGGTATTACTTTAGAATATTGGCACTCATAATATGTCGACAATATATATACATATATCCAAACTACAAGGGAGAGCCCTGAGTACAGGAATTTTCATAGCTGTAATAAAGATTACATACTACGTATATGAATCATGTAATATTTGGCCCTTTCAAATTCTCAAGCAGAAAATCCAATTATTCTACATGCTCAGCCAAATCTTTTGCAAGTTTTGACTTCTCCATGTTACAGTATTAATGCCTGCAGAAAATTGCCTTTTGCTACACATGTGTGTTATTGGGCAAGTACTTTCCCACCAAAATTGCAAGATTTTGGAGACTTTGGAATTTTTATTAAAAATTATATCAACGATTTGTTGGATCTTGAATCTTAATGGAATTCAAGTGGACGAAGCGAACAACTATAGAACTAAACTTTAGTTTTGTAGAGCCAAAAAAAATGCTATACTTCTCACGTCATTCAATCAACCTTAAAATCTCTTGCTTTTTTAAGTTCAAGAAAGAAACTAAACGCTGTAAATGAATATTACATCGGACGGATGCAGTAATAAAAAAGGCTAAAAGAGCCTTGTGGGGTGAAAACTCCCCCTACCGTGCGACTCTCCTCGGCGAGGGTGGAAAGGGAAAAGGGTATCGCTTGTTGCCTTTCACGGAAACAGTTCATTTTTCTCTCTCTTAAGCATGCTGACTTAATCTCTTCACTTTACTTCAATACCCGAGGCATATTTCTTACGCGCGGGATGGTTCCAAAAAATATCCAATCCTTAGTATTTTCACTCGAGTAATGCGCTAAATGGTCTAGTCGATCTATACGTAATCCTTTTTAACATCCTCAGTTTAGTGTTTTAAGTCAATGAAGACGATTATCCATGCTTTAAATGACGAATTTCAGGACTAATGTTTTAAAAAACTTAAAAATCGGCCCCAGTTACCGAGCCTCAGAGGTCCGCGGCGTGTAGGTCAGCCTTGACGCGCTATTGAAAAATCGTTCTTATTTCCTTCGTCGCAAATTTTTTTTTCAAGATTTCTACTTAGTACTCTTTAAAAATCTCTACTTTATATTGTGGTTCAAATTTTCCGAGTTATATTTTTCGTAAACGAAAGATAATGTCTACTTAATGTCAAATTTCACGTGAAAAACGGGTCGGCCATTTTGCGTTGTAAAACCAGACAGATGAGAGCCAAAATCTTCAAAAGTCATTGAAAGTATAGGCAAAGCACCAGATCAAAGGAATATTGCATTTTTTATTCCACAAAACTCATATCAACGGAAAACCACTTGGACAAATTCAAAGATTTTTTGAGGAAAAACGATATCTCGTGTGGCATTGAAAAATTGGTCATGTTTGGGCCTCTGTATCTCACTAAAGGTTCGCAATTATGTAAAATGGCATATAAATTAATATTTGCTGATGATTTATGAGTATTTACGCTGAGTTTCCAGTCTTTATCCCCAAAAAGGTCATTTTGGACTTTATTCCAGCTTTTTCCGATTTCGGACCAGTTAGCGCGGGGTAGGAAGACGATCGGCCGCCGCGGCTGGCGTAAAGGTATTCGGCGCCTACGTCGACAACAACAATAGTGTATTCGGCAGACTGAAACTACCAGGCCAATGCATTAGAATGACTTATCGGCTTTAAAAACTGCATTATTACACGAGTTTCATGATAGCGCTTCCTGTCGGCAGATTGCTGGACCTACTAGCCTCGAAAGCTCTGTAACCTTAACTACTCGACTCGACATCCGTAATGCTACTCGAAACGCTCGAGTCGAGTACCAACTACTCGATCGACTTGAATTTTCGAGTACTCGCACATCCCAAGAAGATATGTGTTTTGTTATTACGATTACGTGGCGCGAAAATTCAAATGACTGTTGGAAATGCGGTCGTATATTTTGTTGTTTGAAGTACTGCTGGAATCGGAATCGATTTTTCGCCTTGCAAGTACTCGTTTTCGATTCCGGTTCTTGGCCGAGAATCGAGGAATCGAAGAATCGAGGAATCGAACCGACCCATCACTAGTTTTCTTATAATATGTATTTGTCTCATTACAGTAAAACCTCTATTTAGTGAACCTCTTTACATCATAAACCTCAATACTTCATACCACCCCTACGGTCCCGTAAGATTTACATGTAAATTTATAGGCAAACCTCTTTGTAGTGAACCTCTTTATCTCGTAAAACCTCCTCTTATCATACCAAGGAGACACCCCCAAGATGACCTAACTACTTCCGATAATCGTACCGAGACTACTAGAGACCATTAATGCAGCCGTAATTACGTACATGGAATGAAATTTTCAGCTATAAATGTTTCACGCTTATTTTTTTCTTATACACCTTTAATATGCTTAAATTTTCACGTTAACCATTAGTTATGGCCATTTTGTTCCATATGAGAGCATACCTAACAGTAAATTAGAAAAAAAGGATCCAACTATCGTATTAATTTTAAGTGAGTGTTGAATTAAGAGATATCACAATGTATTTTCTCGAATCATGGTAAAAATCATGCAGTAGCGCTCGCTTTCTATTATTATTAAATAATAAACATATGTTCACTTATGCATGCATGTTTGTTTAAACACATAAATACTATGGTTTAAAAGACAGCAGTGCCTTTCATTTCCAAAAGGATATGAAAAAATGGTGCCTATCACTAAAACCTATCTATTGTGAACCTCCATACATCAAACTCCCCAAATTTTGGTCCCATCCATGACAATGTAAAGAGGTTTTACTGTATTTCTATTAAATTTTACGTTCATACTTTTGTTTCTAATTTTGGTCCATGTAATTCCTGATTTCCTTCTTTTACAGTTGGAAATGAAGAAGAAGGAATTTGGACCACAGAAACCAGCCAGTTACCGTTGAGCAATGAAGAAGACCGTGGTTTAAGGGATGTGTATGATCATGTTATTGGTCATGATCAAAATCAAGGTAGCGTTTTGACTGCCACTGCTATTGTCCATAGAGAACCATCTGTTTAAAACTCAAATAGGCATCCAATAAACTTGCACCATTGCACTGAGTACTGTGTAAAGTATAAGAAATATATTCATATAATCATGTGAGGCTTGTGATTCAGTGCCAGTTGTATCAACTGTAGAGCTATGAATCATGAAGTACATATTTAATGAAAACTCATCAAAGTACATATCAGTACGTGTAATGTTTTTAAATGTAAAATGCCTAATATTATTTGTAGATATACATACATTTTATCATGACAGGTTGATGCTTTTCAATAGGCTTTTTTGTTCACAATTTGTTTGAATTTCTAGTTGACTGGTTTAAATCAAATTTGCTACTTTTATGAGGGCTGTATGAATGTATTTTTTTGATTTTACACCAAAGTAAAAAGAGGACTTCAATATCAAATATATTGAAATATTCGGTATTTAAGTACCCTTCCCCTATGGCTACGTGCCTGGCTCTAGAAAGGTTATCAATGACTTCAATCTTGCTCATTTGTAGGTATTACAGTGACTGTCCAAATATAAGTCCTTCATTTGTTCTTGAAAATATACTAGCTGTATAAGGTATGAGGGATGGTATTTTTAAGCATGTTTTCAAATACACCAACATTTATGCATGAATGCATAATTCAAGTGGTATACATATGCACGTGCCCTCCAGATTTTGACTGCGTGCAACTAGCAAAATAAAAATATTCTCTACATTTCCCCATGTATTTGACTAAAAAAATTGAGATTTGTGAGGTCTTTGATTGCCTTAAGAAAAAGCTTACTGGAGAAATGAAGGAAATCATGGAACCATGTACTGTTGTAAAAATAGACTGTCTCCACATTCTTGATTTCAATGTAAATTGGGGAGATGCTTGAAAATATCATTAGCCATTAGTCTTTATCTATGGTGATTAAATCTTGTTAAGTTTGGTGATAAAAAAAGCTGAGAACTGTATTTGGATTCATAAGGTAGTTTATCTTTGATATAAACCTCTAGGAAACAATTCTTTACTCATTGTAATACTATAATCATGAATATCGATATTGGATATTTGTTGCTTGTGAGCGGCTAATTTCCAACAGTCTACCTCATGTAGACATAGTTAGGGTTCTCTGGGCTACTTAACTATCAGCTTTAGAATTTGTGAAAAAAGCTATGTTTAGTGAAACAAGAAACTCATTATCTAGGAGAATTAGTTACTTTGATGGCCCAGAAATTAATTGTGGATGTACTCTTTGCTCAAGAAACCATTGATGATTTTTTTTACCAAATTGGTGGTGTAGCAACTGCTGTGATGTGATTAAGCCGGCCAGGTTATTTATGAATTGGCATCATTAATTCACCTTCGATATTTGTGTAATATGATGATATCCTACGGCTAAAAACTAACTTCAGGATACAATTGAGTATTTCATGCTTCTTAAAATGACTATGTTTTTTGGGTATGACCCATTCATTATCATCCATGTATTTCAGTCAGGTGACACTAGTATGTACGATTTGGTGGTGGCTTTTATTGGTCTAACTTGAACTCAATTGCCTTTTGGCTACTGGAAAAGGCAAAGAAAGCTCTAATTGGAATCACTGAAGTTGCTCCAAGGACTTAATGATATGAATGTTGACATTTTCTAACATTATCTTTGCTTATCCAAATTTAAGGCTCTTAAAAAAATTTATTCCTATTGCATAAACACATATATTCTATTGTATCGTTGTACATATTTATTGTATCCTATTTATGTATATATTTTCAAGCTTAGAGCAAGCTCTAATTTCCTGTAATTCCCTTCAGACACTGCCAGCGTTAGTTGCTTGTTATTTTCTGTATTGGATTTAACTTTTTCTAAGCAGGTTTTCCCCATGTACATATGTTGTAGAAATATTTAGACCCTTATCTGCTTGTATCCATATTTATAATTAGGTATCTCACTTTATGTATGGGTATTCTTAAATTTTAATTGACTTCTATTGTTATCTGATTCACATAAGTGGAAAATTTCTTCCATTGAATTTATTCAAATTTTTCCTTTTATGCTATAATTACCGGGATATGCTTTTTAAGGATGCATTTATGATACAGTTGTGTCTGGTTCTTTAATTGTGCAACCAAATGCCTTTCCTAAGTATTAAGTCAATTTAGATCCTGTTGTGGAGATGAAGGATATTTACTCATGAAGCATACCATTAAGATTTTGTGAGGAGAAAAGGATATAAGACTGTCTTTGAGAGATAAGGGCTTTCCTTTAATTGGGAAACTAACTAATCTGTTGATAACTGATGAAGAAACACGTATGAGCTTTAAATGGCTGATGACTTGTTTGATCTGAAACAATACTAATTAATTAGTTTGGAAAGTACAAATGTTTATACAGGTCCATGCATTAGAATACAGCAGTATCTCTAATGCATGCATCTATGCCATCCCAGGTAGGCAATCACAATTTCATCTGGTAATGTCAATTCTATTTCCGCTGTTCTTGTTAAAGAAAAATGAGCTAATTAGTTCATTGTTGCAATTTTTCACTGGTTGCCACATAAGACTTGCTGTTGTAACTGTACTGATAGGTTTTTCTGTTCCTTGACTGTTTTCCATGGGGTACATATTATATCGAAAATTATTCTGTTTTGGATGTTGTGAATGCTCATTTGATACTGTGAGGGTTTTGTAAGATCGAAAAAGGATGTGTTAGAAGTCTTTCAACTGAAAAATTGGACATGTGATTAAATGGAGGATCTGTATAATGCTTTTTTGTGTATACTATTGTAAAATACTTGTATAGCTTATTCAAATGATGTCTTTTGTAAACATTATTTGTCAAAATCAATTTATTATAATTTTCTTGTTTTAACGATTAAGAGGCTTTTATGTTATGCAATGACTAAACATGTTGTACGTGTTATAATTATTCCATTGTCAACCTTTTATACATTTTTATCATATGCTTGAGTCAATGTTAAAATAAATATGGCTCTACACCTAATGGTTTGGCCTATGGAATTAGATAAATGAATTATTTAATATGTGTTGAATATTTAGGTTATGTGTCAAATACTTTATGTTAGGCATCATGAACTTTGAATTTATTACTTTGAGCTTCTCTCCGACTCTTTCTATAATAATGGCATCTGTTGGCATTTCCTGTTTTTAATAATGTGCTAACATATCACATGGCTCTTGGTTTTCTCTCAGCTACTCTGTTGTTGCAACATCTGTTCATGTATTATTTTAATGAAGATTTTGACTAACTGGGCATGGCTAAAATAGGTCATCTTTCACATATTTTTCAATATGGAAATCAATTGGATTTAAATTTTACTGCTTCCATTTTTATATACAATAAACCAATCAAGGAACAAGTAAGATATTCAGAGTTCATCTAGTGTTCAATCCTATTTGTTCAATATATCTAACTTGTTTACCTACTCTCGCATTTAATTTCATTTCTTGCTTATCTTTTTAGCAGGTATTTAATGGCCTTGAATACAAAAATAAGAAATTGATCTACTGAAGGATTTTTGGTATACATTGTTCGCTTTGACCGAAATTCAGTGAAGTTGAAAAATGTTCTGAAATTAATGACCTGTTGTCTGGTCTCTCCTCATTTTGGGGGATGGAGGGGTACCTGACCCCCCTCAAATATCTCCATCATATTCACCTCTGAGTGGACCACCAATCATCGTCAACAGTCGTTAGTTCTAAGATTGATTTGACATATCCAGGGGTGGTCGAGGGTAATTGGGGGCCTTTGGCTGGGGCTCATGATGGGGCTCCTCCGTACCTTTTTTTGGGGATTCGGAGTTCTCCCCCAGAAAATTTTATGACATTGCATGCCCAGAAATGGATTTTGATGCTATTCTGGCTCTTAAAAACTAGATAAAAGTCAATGAAAAATAGCATGTGTTTCGGAAGAGGGGATCGGATTACGGCCTTATCTGGGCCAGGTAAAAGAAATAAATCAAATCAAACATGTTGCGTATGGATGGTGAGAATTCTCATAATTTTTTCCCGAGAGTTCCGGATGGTTGACAAAGATTCTTGTCATTCAATCGTGTCAACTCATACAATTTTTAGCTAACTATAGGTATTTGGTAGTACGTTAACAGTTGTTGCTCATTACTTACTATGAACAGAGGTATCGTAATGTTTGATTGGGTTAAGTTATATTTTAAACATTAGCTTTTTAACCATGTTTAAACCAAAGGCAGTTTGCTCAAATTGACACACATTTTAATTTCAACGTCTCTACCCAGGTGCATCGTTCCCCTGCATGAAAATACCCTAGTACGCAAAGTGTTAAGAAAAGATGGAGAAAGGAGAGAATTTCTCAGCTTATAAAATTTAATAATGTATTATGATTCTATGTAGAATTATATTTCCTTGTTCTATGATATTTAGTGAATTTGATCCTTGAAATTGCTCTGGTAACTCAAAAAACTTGAATATCCTTTTCGAATAACCCTTTATTTATTTATTTCAAAGAAGCATTGGCTTCTCTTTATTCGCCGGACACCTTTATTTTATTTATTTTTTATATGATCCTTTTACTCTGAGTATGTTGTAAATAAAGCAACCAATGAGTATGTTGAATTTTGTAATTCCAAAAAAACAGTGCTTCAATTAGTACGTCCTTGGTCACTTGATCATCTCCTAATCTCAGGCCTGTGGTACCCATTGTGAGAGAACGAATGGCCCCAAATGGTTATCATGATCCAGGAGGTGCTGTCTGGTACCAACCTAAACAGGACAACGTAAAATACTGGGCAGCTTTTTAATCGTGTTATTTGGGTTGCATACTTCCAGGATGCGTTGAACGTGTATTCCTGGAGCATGTCAAAAAAATATTCTTATTCCCAAATGAAATTTGGAACCTATGCATAAATGCACTAGGTCTTCACGCTCGAATATGATACGAAAATACACAATCAAATATTGCCACCATGAAGGACACAGCCAGATGTTCTATGGACCCCTATTGGAGCCATAGATTAATTTTTTCTCAATCTGGCGTGAAATTGCGAGAAAGCAAGGCCGAAATAAAACGGGATATTTTTCCACTCGCCATCATGCATTCTCGTATGCATTCTATAGAATGCTATAGCAATTCACCGCTTCAGATGATGCAATGTTAACTGTGCCTTCGCGCTTACGTCAGATTGTGCAAGTACATCCCGCGAGTAAAACGGACTGAAAAAATAAAATTGATGACCTTGGGCAGAAATTTTCGAGTCTTTGTTTAAATTTCGCGGAGAACGGACACAATTTTTAGGGTGTTCTTTTTATTGCAGATGAGGGTGGCATAACTAATTTTTTATGTAATCATGAAAAGTACTTGCATTCTGGTGATAAATCCGTTTTTTTTCAAAGTTAAAATCGATGTGATAATCTTGTGTAAAAGCAAATCCGAAGTTCACGCAGGCTTAATATTTGATTATTGATCGAATAATTCTCATTACTTAGCGTTCACTTGTCCTATCTGTAAGATAATAAGTGCGTTGTGACGGTTCGGGATAATTAAGTTATGATTTCTGATTCTTTTATTTTGTGGAGTCGGTGACGTCATCAGAAAGCGCTGAAAAGCGAAAGTGGAGGGATTCTGCAAATTGTCCAAGGTCATTTGAAAGGAGCGGAGAGTGACGTCAGTAACTCTCCAAGGCTCATTGTGTGAAGGGAATCTCGATGCCTCGTCGCTTTTTAATGATGTGCCGTCATTATTTTTCAAACACCATCAAAATACTTCGTGAACGAGCCCGCAGATATGCGCAGGCGCTGCATATTCCAATCTAAGAGAAAAATTAATGCTAAGGAGATGTTCGTGCCCATTCCAATGCCGGAAAATTCATTTATAAATAATAAATGACTGCGTCATTAATACAAAAAAATATTTGTCATTTTTCTTGCCATGGGAAAAGATCTCAATTTTTCTCATTGATTAAACAATTGTAGAATCGAGGACCTTGAATACATTAGTTTAATTTTTCATTAACAGGTTCTCACCAAAGGTTAAATTGGAAAGGTAAGGATAGAGTTCACCCCAGACTACGCCACAAACATGTTAATACCAGACCTTCAGGGAAGGGGGTGGGGGGAATTTTTTTCTATTTTTTTTGGGCTATCCTCGCACGTAGATCCTTTCCATTTCAATTTTTATATGGCCATAAGTGGTCGTATACACCAAGGAAGAAGTTCGCAATGAACAAATATATGATTTAGCCGGGATCCGAACCCGGATTTCTCGATTACCGGTCCGTCGAAAAATCTCTACCACCGTCGGGATTTGAACCCGGCCCTACAAGGTGATTTCGGTGCAAATACGGGTGAATTATAAATAATAGCGCAAACATATATTTGCAATACAATTCATTTAGTTACCATAGCCAAGGCTAGTGGCTACCTTCTGGAACCGAGAAATTTGCCACGCTTCTGTCGTTCAAAAAGACTCGCTTTTAGCCTCCCTTGTTTTTGTTATGAGAGACCTTAATCCGATTTATTTTTCTTCCTGTACGCTACTTACATGGCTTCCTTAGTTAGCAGCCGAGATTTATGTATAATACCCGAGGAGTGACATAAGTTCATGGCCTATCATTTTAAACTCTTTCCAAAATCACACAGTGCTGGAAGAAAAGAAAATAAGCCGATAACAAAAAGTCGTGAACGTCATGTTTATGAGGAACGCTTTGCGATCATAATTAATAATAACATTAACAGCAACGATCATATACCATTACGGATAAATCTAACCTCTGAGGAGAACCTTTTTGTGAAACATTGAACTTATGTATTCAAGGTCCTCGATTCTATTATTACTCAATCAATGAAAAAAATTGAGATTTTTTCCCATGGCAAGAGAAATGAGGAGCATTTTTAGTATTTATGAAATTGAGTATATATAGCTGAAATTTCCGGAATTGGAGAAGGCAAGAAAGCCTGGTATTAATTTTTCTCTTAGATTGGAATATGCGGCACCTATGTGTTCGTTCTCTTAGTTTCATTCCCAGAATTATGACGCAGCTTAAAAAATAATGACCAGCACCTTTTGCGATAATGCCTGTGCTTCGATTAACAGTATTCAGGTATTAAGATTTACTGCGTTGTTCATATTTTTCCACGTGCGTTCAAAATGGTATGCATTGATATTTTAGCTTCATAACTTGAGCAACCAATAATTAAAACA
Source organism: Ischnura elegans (assembly GCF_921293095.1). Lineage (NCBI taxonomy): Eukaryota > Metazoa > Arthropoda > Insecta > Odonata > Coenagrionidae > Ischnura > Ischnura elegans. The sequence continues at coordinate 33,092,770 of NC_060257.1, read as the reverse complement.
TGTCGTTGGTAAATTCCTCATATACGAGTCCCGAAACAAGTAATATAGATGGAATGTCGCTCTAGTTATGGAGTTGGCAACAGAAAGACAATACATCATTCCAACCATACAGAATCAAAACTAAATGTAACTGCAGAGGACGAAGTATACCATTAGTACATATAGTCTCATAATTACCAACCTCTTATTCACTTTGGTGTGCTAGATAGGTAGAGACGTTACCGACCAAAGGGTCGCAGGTTCAGAGGAATATTAACACAGTAGACACCCTTATTCAAAAATCCTAGCAGTGCAATAACGATCTGGTCAAAACTGCGTAAAAGTCGTAAATTTTCAAAATGAGAGGTTTTAACAAGATCTGACGGTTACTCTTGGGTACCTCCCCTTGTCAGTGGAACACTACTCGTATAGATTTGGCGTGATAGTTCAGACCGGCTAAAAGCGATTTGGTTATCCTTTTCCGGTGAATATACATGAACAAATCACCCTGACATTCACACCAGTAGGCTTGTGGCGGGGTGTGTAAGGACGCCAACCTTAAACCTGAGCGAGAATTAAAAAAACTTATGTGCGCATTTTGGGAGATTTGGCTACCTGAGCTCGACCTATCACTATACGATAAAACCCACTTCCGACCACTGACTGACCGATAGACACAAGTATTTGGGGTGAACGAGACGAGATACGACAAAAAGTCATAAAATCGACCCCCTCTGAAAGCGTCTGAAACTCCAGGAAATATAATCGAAACACTAACTTTTACCTATTACAGAGTTGCCAACAAGCTAAATGCTTCTACTTTCTGTGGGCATTTAGGAGGCCAAAAAAAAAGATTTTTCAAAAATGCTATTTTTCGAATCTAGACCACGTGATACGTTAAGAAACCAATTTTCAGACCGATCGGTACACTTTTAATTTTGGCCAACTCGTGCAATTTCACTACCTTAAAAACGGAGGGGGTGGACGGTGGTGGAGGATTAACTACCTTAAATACGGTGTTGCATCATGGATTACAAAAATAATTGTAAGAACTGGCAACTTTATGCTTTCGCAACTTTCGCTCGCTGAATGGGTAGAGCAAGCGGAAGCGAGTCATTCATTGTCATCCCTTATAGTTGAGGGAAAAACAGCCGTATACGGGGGCGGTCTGAAGTGATTGGAAGCTCTCGGCTGGGGCTCGTATTAAGACTCCCCTTCCCGGGGGAAAATTTTAGGAAATTGCGCGCCCGGAAATATATTTTGACGTTACTTTGGCTCTAAAAACCTGGATAAAATTAAGTAAAAATAGCAATTTCGCAAGAAAATATACTATGAAAAGTGAGACTTTCAGAGCTTATAGAATTTAAAAATGTATTTTAGTGTCATCATTTATTTTCTGAATTTAAACCTTGAAACTGCATTGAAATCTGAAACAAAAAAAATTAAATTACCATTTTCGAAATTTCTTATTTATTTATCACGTTGGAAAACGCATCAGGTTCTCTTTTATCTTCTGACATCTTTATATAATTTCTTGATATTGATAATGTGCATGTTGGAAATTAAAAAAATAATGACATAGTAGAACTTAAAATGGCCAAAATACTTTGGTTCAAGTCTTCTGTGTCTTTTTCATTATACCTTTCATACACGATTCACGATAGACGCGAGCGTTCCGGGGCCCTCTGCGATCGCCGGCCTGGCCAGGCCGCCCCTGGTCTTATAACTAAATCTTTCCGACAAAGAATATCTCTTATTCTATCATTTTCCTTGTACCTGGACATATGGAGCGATTCAAGGATAATACTCACCCTATCACTCTGAAAATAATGTTCTTGGCTGCTCAAGGTATCAAGCCTACCGTGAAACATCCGAGGGTATAGCAGCTCGCAATCTATTTCCAGTAAAAGCTTTGTTACGCTCTCCGTTCGACGATTCTCACCTCCTTATTAAGGCCGTTATACGCAGACTACGTAACTGCGCGAGTTAGAACTCCATGTATTTCTCAATAAGGCGTGCAATTGCACGAATGCTTGAACGAAATAAGAACAGGGTCAGTGGGGTAGCCAGGAATTTCGTTCGGGAGGGGGGGTCCATAACCAGGGTGGGAAATAAAAAAAATCAGGGTACTAAGTAGATGGTTGTAAACTAATTTTAACACTTTTCATAATCGAAACAACTTCATTTGTCAAAGAAATCCTTTGAAAATTGATGATTTTTCAATATTTTGTTTTCTTATTTGAAGGAAATAAATTGTGTCTTATATTTTGGGGAGGTCCGGATCCCCCGGAACTTCCCCCCTCGCTACACCACCGGACAGGGCCTATTTTTCCATCTTGCATCCATGCTTTCTCCAATGCGTTGTAGCAAGTCCAGCTTTACACGACGAAATTTTGACCGCGCATTCGTACATTTTCATTTGCGCATTCATTTGCACCTTCGTCAGATTGGGCAGTTACAAAAACGGCCTTTGTATACAGTCCGTTTAAAACTTGATGCCTCAGGCGCGGACGAAGGTTTGGGTGTGGGCGAGTCTATTTTGAAGAAGTACCGTCACGCGGGAGTTTAGCTTGAAATTGCCATTTTTGCTTGGGACTTGACTCAACTCGAAGTCTACGCTTGACTCACTTCATTGAAAGTAAGCTTCCGTGAGAAAAATGGGTAAATATAAGACGCAGAATTGCAGAAAAAATTCCTCCCATAAAAATAAAATTTTCGGTGAAAATCAAGGATATAACCATGAAGAGCAGGCTTCTGTAAAATAAAAAGTGGAGAGAATAGGGTGGTTTCCTATTATTTTTTTATGGCCTAAATCGAAAGATTATTGATCCTGGAGTACGTATTTCACGCTTTTAGATTTTAAATGACGATATCTATTTATCGCGATTAAATGAAAAGTGAAAATTTTCAAGAGCACGAAAACGCGACGGGTAAGTATGAATGCTGGGAAAACTCCGTGTGACGCCGTTCAGGTTCCCGCTGCCGCAAGTGAGGTGACCTTGGGGCGAGGCTCTGAGTGCTGACACGACGCAGGATGCTAGCAGGTAGCAGAGTACCATGCTAGCTAGTAGCGCTTGGCTTAAATAAGGACTATTAATACCTTATCAAACGAAGAAAATTTTCTGACCTTAGACAGTTTTAGTAGGTGATTATTAAGAGATGTTTCCCTGAGCTCTGTGCCTCATGCATACATTGGTAACCTCAGAGGATGTAAAACTCCTATCTACTCGTATAGAAACTAGGTCCCTGTGACGTCACGTGGAGTGGCATCGCACGGGCGCCAATCTGGCCTTTTTCAAATGAGAATAAAATCGACCATTGCCATTCGTCTAAACCGGTATTTCTAAAACGATATAATTTGTATATTATGAATACACTAATGGTGGGTAACGAATCGCAATCAACGCCTTTCGTTTTTTTTTATGAAGGAAACTACCCTATTACGATAAATGGCCCCAAGGTCGGGAAATGATCCTGGATCTCTAGCATGGCAGTTGAGCACATTACCAATTGAGCTAAGGCTCATGTATAGAGAAGATGTTCTTATACAGGAATACGTATGACCAGTATATTTTTAACTGCATTTTTTGTTTGAACTATTGGTTACATAACCCCATAGTCCTACCTAACCTCCCTACATAGCCCCCTAATCCTTCCTACATAGAGGAATAAAGGAGTGGAATGACCTACCTGAAGTGATTTTTAAGATCTTCCCTGCAAATGCAAAAATTTTTAGGAAGAAGTGTTCATCACTAATTGATTATTTACATTGTGGTTTAAAAGGGAGAGTGCGAAATTGAGTTAATTGGGGCAAAGTTCATTTTTTAGTTGTATTATATTAGAATTAATGTATTCAATGGATTGTTTGAAATTGGTTTATTGGGACAGTGTTAAATTCTTAGCAGTATGAGATTAGAATTAGTGTAATTTTTTTACCATGGGTATCTATTCTGTTTCTAAACTTTATATCAGATAGATAGAAACTTTGTACACATTAGTTATTAATGTACATCTAATGCTGCCACCAGGCGATACACTACTTGCAGCAATGCGTAGTAATAATAATAATAATATGGTGGTGATTCGAGGACACCTCCCGCTGGACTGCAAAATTTGATTGAATTCTGAGACCCGCTTCACGGACACTCCACTAGTCTGTCCGCAGCGCTTCGCCAACCCTCCCAAGTTCCCCCGCCACAATCACTCTACCCTCCACTCGCTGGATTTTGCGCATTCGTGGGCCAACAAGTTTTGACGCACTGTAATATATTTATGGAAAATAAAAGAATACACTTTGTGAGGGTCGCTTATATATTTTTTTTAAATCACGACCCGGGTTTGTAGGCATTACAGAGTAGTTTTCCTTCATCAAAGAAAACGAAAGGCATTAATTACGATTCGTTACCCACCATTAGTGTATTCATAATATACAAATGATTTGGTTTTAGAAATCTCAGTTTAGACGAATGATAACAGTCAATTTTAACCTCATTTGAAAAAGGACGGATTGGCGCCAATGGGATGCCACCCACTCCACTTGACGTCACAGGGACCTAGATTCTATACGAGTATATAGGAGTTTTACATCGTCTGAGATTACCAATGCATGCATGAGGCGCAGAGCTCAGGGAAACATCTCTTATAATCCCCTATTAAAATTGCCTATGGTCGGATAGTTTTCTTCGTTTGATAGGGTATAAATAATTCTTATTTAAGCCGAGCGCTACCTGATAGCAGGGTACTCTGCTACCTGTTAGCAACCTGCATCGTAGCGGTTCTCATAGCCTCGCACCAAGATGACCTCACACAGCGGCAGCGGGAACCAGAATGACGTCACACGGGCTTTTCTCAGCATTCATACTTGGCCGTCGCGTTTTCGCGCGCTTGAAAATTTTCACTTTTCATTAAATCGCGAAAAATAGATCTCGTCGTTTAAAAATCTAAAAGCGTGAAATACGTACTCCAGGAGTAATAATATTTCGATTTAGGCAATAAAAATGAAATGGGAAACCACCCTACTACATCTTCAGGTGCATCTATCAAGAATGCATCTCATTTTATATGAAGTTAGTAGGTCACCCGGCGTTTTTCGGGAAGGATAATGCCCAGACAAGAGAGAAACTTGTAAGTTGGAATTCATGGTCAAACAGCATGATTTTTTAGGTTTGGAGCAAGGTGTGGCTACCTGATAGGATGCCCAACCGCGGAAGTTGTATTACGTGACGCAACAAACGGTAATGAGAAAACGACGCAAAGAACGCGTCGGTCGTAACCGAAAGTAGCACTAAGGGGTTTGGGAGTATAAGATGCATGTACGATACGTACAAACTTTGGTTTCAATCCGTGCGGCCATATGGAACTGCATAGCAGACAGAAAATCAGACATCCTCTTTTATATGTATAGATTTTACTTGTGTTAATATATTTACTATCGGGAAAGAGTGAGGTGAGTTAGAGGTCCTTACTATCGCATTCAACTTGATATAAAATGAGATGCATGCGTGATAGCTGTACCTTAAGATGTAACTATGTTATGAAACCCGGGTCGTGTTTTTTTAATACATCAGTGAACCTTACGAAGTTTATTCTTTTATTTTCCATCTACCGCTACATAATACCACCAAGCTGTCTAAAAGGCGTGTGGCAGGGGATGTTAGGACACCGACCGTTTACAAATAAAAAGGAAGTGCTCTAAGGAAATTACGACTAGCATTTATTGAAATCCTTTACGGTTCGGGGGAAAAACGAATTTCCATATGTATCCGTTCGACAAAGCATCTCTCTTAATTTATCGCTTCTGTTGGAAATGGAAATATAGTGTGGCTCTAATATTATGTTCTCCGTGTCGCTCTTAAAGATATCCATTCTCAAATGTTCAAGCAATCTAAGCCTATCGCGCAGCCTCCGAGTCTCCATCGGCTCCCAGCCTAATTCGCTTAACATCAGGGTAACGCTGTCTGTACGCCCGTAGCTGTTTTTGACGAACCGTGCGGCCTTCCTTTGTATTTTGTTCAGTTCGCGGAATAAGTCTTTCTGCACCGGATCCCATACGCTCGCTGCATCTTCAAGGCGCCGACGGACCAGTGTGAAATAGCACCTTTCTTTTACTTTCTCATCTGAAAATCTTCCCATAATACGTTTGACGAATCCTAATTTCTTCAGGGCTATGCCGCAAATATTTATTATATATGTTCCCCTCGATAGATTCGAGGTTATCGTAACTCCTAGGTACTTCACTTCGTCTGTTGCCTTTATGTTAATACCATCCACAGCATGAACATAGTTAAAGTTGGACGAAATCTGCAAAAAATGTACCGACATGCATTTGCTCAGATTATGGTCGAGTCCCCACTCTTGGCTCCACAAATAAACGTTGTATAAATCCGATGATAAAATTTCATAATCACAGTGATTGATCACTAATTTCACGATAGATGACAGCGTCGTCAGCAAATAAACGTATTTTTACTGCTAATTCGGGAGCAGAGGTCATTAATGTATATAATGAACAAAAGGGGACCGATTACGCTTCCTTGTGGAACACCTGATGTCGCTTTAACTACGCCAGAGCTGATTCCTGTCTTCCACCTTTTCGTCAAAGGACTTACCACAAAACGCTTAACGAATCTTAGCTTCTTCAGAGCTCTCGTTATCCGTATTGGAATGAATGGAATACGACAGTTGGGACGCAAGAGATGCAGATTACGTGCACGATTCTGATTTGCATGATAACATGCAGGTAGGTTATACAGACAGCATCAACAAGGCTGAGATATGAAAAGAATTTCCACCGAAAAATGAAATGAATCAATGACTCCATACAAACACAGTATATTTTATGCCAGAATATTCTTGGGTGAAATGCAAAATTATCTAATTGGTATGCGTCCAAAACGCAGACATATTAAGAATCGGAGGCAAGCAAATATATCACAGGTATTAGGTAAGAAAGGCTTTGGGGAATAAAGTCAATAAAAAGACAAATGATTATGAATGCACAGAAAATCTTTTAATATAAACTTAAAAATTCGTACAACAGTATGAAAAATTATAGACTATACACATGTATATATTATTATTATTATTATTTTTAATAATATATGTAATATAAGGGGATGGAAAATATTTTCCGTTCTCTCACTCTCATTACTTGCGGTGAAAGCACTCAATTAAAAAAGTGCACGTCATCCTTCATTTTCTTCCACAGGCATCGAATATTTCGCCTTTTGCTACACATAATACAAGAAACAACAAAATGGTCTCATACAACTGGTCGGAGGATTCAGAACACAAGTAAAACTACACTTTTTCTCTCTTATCTCAGTAAAAAACAACCTAAAAACACTAAAAATCGAAACATTTATCTCATAAGTGCAGCACATTGGCCAGTTTATTCACAAAGTAAAAGAGGCAAAGCAAATAAAACATAGACTATATGGGTTATCCTTCTACGAATTGATAGATGGCTCTGCCTTAGGACGGATGCCATTCACAGTAAAAAAAAACTAATAGGAAAGCAAGATCATATGAGAAGAGGACAACAATGTCGATAAAACGATACACAAATACAACAATCGATAAATAAAAAAACATCGATATGCCGCCATCCGAACCTCAGGACTAGCCAAATGCGGTGTTTATATGTTTGTTATTTCCGAAGAGATGGATGGCATCAATAGAGCATAAGAATATGATAAATCTTCTTCCTCTTGGCCTCAGTTGGTAGTGAACATTTTACAGCAGGGAGTACAGAAATCCTCAGACTAGAATTCAACTATAAACATTATAAAGAATAACTAAAATTTGTAAATAAAATATGATGGTTAACAGAACCATTTGTATCACACACAATGGAATTGAGTTAATGCTCAACATTTTAACAACAGCGGTCGGAAAATGACCTTTACATTATGTAAAATAATATTACTGTAAAATAATGTACCAGTGTGTACGTGCAAGCTAAAAAAACCTGAGAACCTGTATTTAATGCTCATCAAAAAGAGGAAGTAAGTAGAGGAAATGCAGTTTTCATCAAGCTATATGACAAATCAGAGTTGAGTAAACTGGAAAAAGGTTAAGCATAAGAGATTAAAAACAAGAACAACAATACAAGAAGTTTTTTCATTAACCTAAATAACACATAAATTGAACATTTTCGTACTTTGAATGTCAATACACAATTTATGATAATTAGGGTACCGAAAGAAACAATATGGCGCACTTGAATAAATTCACATGTGGAAGATACACCTCTGAAAAAACGAATCCAACACAGGTTGGCGATACAAATCTTTCACGGTAAAATTTAATTGGTCGATAATGATCCAGCATTTTTATTTTGGGAAAACCTCATAAGAGTAATAATCGAATTAAATCTTGGCAATCAATTTCCCATTTAATATGTCATTTAACAATTCATAAAAATCACAGATTCTTTTTAAATTCATTAACCAGTACGGCCTCTTTTAAATTGCAGGGCTTTCAAAGTTGCACAATTTAGTTTTTTTCTGTTGTCAGGACCTTTCGTTGATAGGCAAAGAGACGAACGGGTAATGGATCACAAAGGAGTTTTGCTGGTAAGGCTGCAATACCTATTCAAAGCAATTGCTGTTTTTTGAAGTATTCAGACGGAAGAAGATCTGACTAAACCCAATGGCATTATAGAGTAAAATCTTTTCGAATATTTCAATCCGTATGTATCACTGTCACTACACATTTTGAACAGCGGTTCTTCTCAACCAATCAATGTGGCATCAGATAAAAATAAATTTCTTGATATCCTTCGCTTAATCTACCTTGAAACAGAAGTTTGAGACCAATTCGAATTCTATTGTCTCTAACACCGTGGTAAAATCCTCAATCCCTTAATGCTTACAATCGCAAATATAACATGAGTTGTCAAAAGTTTCGACTGAAAGTTAAGACTTTTCACATATACACCTTCCAGTCTATTGACGTCATATTTGGAATGGAGAAACAACTCAATTGGTGAAATTGGAACTGTAAGTAAAAAAATATATGTATATATTATGAGTGTATATAGGACATTTTTTGGATCTAATCTCCGGGTATTGAAACACCAAAGGAAGGCGATTTAAAAAAATTAGTGCAAGAACTCCGTTAGCGCCACATATCCAATCTTTGGAATCGGAGATATCAGTGAGGTGCCAATTTAAAAATTAGTCATGCGAACAACAAGATAAAGAGGCGCTAACTATCATTAATAATGCATTAAAGTTGAATTTTCTTAAAACTTTTAATTCCCAAATAGCTGAAAAACAATGTTTTTTTTTTGCGCTCACTTATGCATTAGTATATTACCTGCCAACTTGTCACAGAAACATCATGTATGTATGTGGATACGTACTTGTAATAAGTTATCCAAGCTACTACAAAATCATGAAAAAATATGTTTAATTATATATTTATATATATTCATTTTTTTGGTTGGGAACGTATTAAATTGAAATGGGATTGATTTTTCATTTTTTTAAATATATAATAATCTGTGTATAAGATATTGTGTATCTTTCTGCTTCATTTAAACGCTTTCTCTATACAACATAACATTAATGACACGACGATTACGTAGTTGTTCGCTGAATGCACATGGCTCTATATAAAGAAATGCCTTCAAGTTACGAACCAACATATACTTTCAACAAATTACACGATTTTTAAATGTATTTTAAGAGCAATATTAAATTTTACCTCCAAACGGTATTTAAAATCTGACTTCCTTCTTCAATTTCAACCCACTACGCAGGTCCAAAACTGTCTTAAGAAAAACTTACGTTTCTCTTCTCACAATACCAGTGTAATCTTCGTTCGCAACAAATACCCATTTTACAGCATTTTTGCACTCTCTCTTTTTTATTAAAAAGGACATAATACTTTTTTTGTATTTACAGCTTTAAGATGAATTTTGAGGGATAGGGATTTCCTGTGAGCTAAACTCTACTGTCAATAAAAAAGTAAATTTTCGAGGACATGGTTATAATTGTAATAATTATTATTGTGTACTCGTTAATTAGTATTTTTGCTTGCTCACCAAATAGTGTGAAAACAGGCCACGAAGGGCCAAGGGCGAGCAACAACCAAACAATTTTCGTCGAGAAAAGTCTTGATATCGACCTTGACTGCGGTACATGTGTATCCCGTAACTAACAACGCCTCACCCAACACGATCGCTTTATAAGACTTTTTCGCGCCTGATCTAATGGGCCATTCGCGACTCATTCGCCGTTGGGCTGTGGGAGAGGTGGCTTGCGGGTACTGTGAAGGATGCCCGCGACGTTTGAATCCGACGTCGGGACGTATATACTTATATTAATCGTCGGAGACGAGCTCTTCTTCGCAGGCGCACTGGAGATACTCGAGTTTCTTACTTCTCAGCCTCTTATCAAGCGCGTCAATGGTTGAGAGCTCACATGCACCCTTCAGAGGCAGACCACAGGTTATTTCTCCTTCATTTCCTTTTCCGTACTCATCATTCCAGAGTTTATAGATGGCATCACATATCAGATCACACCCAAGGGTTGGAACCCCAGAACAAATTCTCAGTCATCCTAAAAACACGAACATGAGTTTGTCACCACAAATAAACTCTCGTTTACACATATATTTATACTTTTTTATAGCCTGTCTTCACCTCAAGAACGAATACACACACAGCGTCCAAAATGATATAAATATTTAGACGTCCATTGTATGGGGAACAATTTTCCAAGGCCTATTTTTGGAGTATAAGGACGAAAAGGGTCTAATTGCCCGTACATCGCCACCTAAGGCTGTGCTCGCAGTATCTTGAAGATATGGTAGCACTTGACAATATTGCAGACTAGAACAAAATTGTGTTTACAAAATAGCTATCGTCAGTGAATTGGTTATTTCTTTCATTTAAGACCACAGGTCATCAGTTTGCCATCCGGAACGTCATAATGGTAAGAGGACTGTCAGAGGGAATGGAATTACGTAGAGCGCAAATCGTCGACAGCAGCAAATACGAAAGAAAAAAACCTTTCATTGTTGAGAAAGTGAAGGTCAGTTTCTTATTCCGTATTTATACCGTACTGGCAGAACTGAGAAAAAAAAGGGAAAAGCATCTATCATACTATGCCTATGAAATTGGATATCGTACCAATAAAGACACA